>NC_050607.1:1164570-1347070 GCF_013368585.1 Megalops cyprinoides | reverse complement strand
TGCTGGGAGTATGGAACACTGCTGGGAGTATGGAGCACTGCTGGGGTGCAGGGTGAAACACAGTCAGCTGTCTGGCTGAGTTTCTCACAGAGCAGCTGTGACTACTTTGCCATCATGTACATGCATAGCATGCTTTCACTGTGGGTGAGTTCGTCTGCAGTTCTACAATTAATCATGCTTATCTTGTTAATCATGTTTAATACATTTGAATACATTTCTTTATACAGCTCCATGCAACTGAAAAAAAATGACTGAAGGATAACGAACAAATTTTTATTTTAAATACATTCATTGGTGGAATATAGCATTCTGAGCCTGCTCTAACTGTTTTATTAATCCTTGAGCTGCCCTTGTAACAGACCATTCAGTCATGCCAAAGGTATTGGCAGGTTTTTGGACTTCAGATATAAACAGTATCGCTCATCGGAGCAGTGGCTGAAAATCAGACATTGTCAGAACTTCAGTGTGTCCTTGTATGATTGATCTGTTTTCAGCCTCTGCCTACAACGTCTGTGAGTCTGTCTCAGAATATCGGGTCCAGTCCTGGGCCATAGATCAGATTTTCTTGGTTCTGCTGGTGGGTAGGTCTGCCAGGGTGTGTCCATCTCATTACTCACTTGCAACTCCTGCTGGTCAGTCAGGTCTCCACAGTCTGCCTGTATGAAGCTGTATGAAGTGTCTTGCACTCTCTGCAGTCTCAGCAGGCTTGGCATGGGGACTGGGGGCTGTAAAGAAGCAGGGCTTGGCAGCATGTGTTTCAGAGGAGAGAACATGTTTGCCTGTTAGTGGAGACTGTAGTGATGAGCAGCATCTCTATGAGTCATCCAAACTGGGAGGAAAAGGGGAGATCATGGGGCATTACAATAAAAAAGTCTGGATGAAGTGTCCTCTGGCCACCTCTTCATGAGACTCAGTCTGTGCAGTGCAAGATCAGCTACATGGACTGCAGCAATTGGGAGTATTTCCCATGGATTTGGCCATTTTGACAGATTCACTGGGGCAAAATACATGAATGGGAAATAAATACATGTTGTTGTGTTTGTCAGTTATATATATTTTGTTTCTAAGTTGTTTTTCCTTTTTATCCTTCTTACACACACACACACATATATATATATATATATATATACATATAATACAATTACATTACATGCAGTACATTATAAAAATCAGGTACTTCAAAGTATGTGTTTTGTTTTTGCTGAAGCACAGAAATGAAAGTCATTGTAATGCTTTGCTTCCAGCAGTTGTTTTGGTACACAGCTTTAGAGATGCGCATTGTATGGAAATGCAACCAAAGCTAAAGCAAAGCTAGAGCTAAAGAAGACAGACATGTTGCTTGCCAGGGGGTTTCATGGGGTTTAAAGTACCATTCCCCCAGGCCCGTGAAAAATTGGTTCTTAAAATAATTTCTTATTATCTCCACACTTATGTACATTTATTCTTCCTTAAGTGATGGAATCACTTTCAATCACAGTCACTTCAATTGGATTTGTTCATTCAAAATCTTTAAACCTTAAGCCTAAGGATTGCTAGCTTTTTATGTTCTTTTGATAAATTTTAGTGACAAGGGAGAGTCTTACAAAAACCTCTGAATAGTGTGATATTAGTCCATAATGCTTCCTTAGTTTTTACAGGCAGAAATTTAAATTGCATTGTTATGAGCTGCAGTTAGAAATTTAGTCTTTCCAAAGGTAATTGCACCTTTGTAGGAAAGCTCTAATTTTGCTTTGTGAACCACTGTGAGGGTTTATTATTTGTCTGTGCCTTTGTGTGCTGCTGCAAAATTAAAGCTGGTGTTAAAATTGGTGTTGAACAGAGTGAGCGGATCTGTTGGTTCCTGTATTACCCCAGTCTTTTCTAAATGTGCAAGCACAGTGATCTCCTCCTCTCTGAATTCGCTTCAGCCCTGCTTTAGCGTCTGGATGAAAGAGATGTTTGAATGTGTCTGTGCCGGGGAGGCTGGGTCCCCACCGATCACACCTATCCATTGAGCAGAGGAGTGACAGTGAACTCGGGGTTATTGTCATTATCAGTGCTAGTAGCAGAATTTGTTAGGGGACGGTCTGCAGCATAAGCCTCATTGAGTCAAGCCACAACTGCGCAAGGAGTAGAGGTCATGTTGTCATCAGAAATTTATTTTTACTTGTCTTAGTGTAGCATAGTTTAATAATCTCAGCGAACAAACCCCTCTGGACAATATTCGTAGCTGGGTCTTGCTCCGTGATTGCAGACAGACAACAGGAGTGATACAAGATATAAGGCAACTGGGTGATACAGAGTTTTTTAGCGCAGACAGTGGAATCTCAACAGCATCTTCTTGTGTGAGTGACAGTGGCAGGAAATTGCTCACAGCTGTTTTCCTTTGTGAGGATCTTTCCACACATTAATAAGTCACAGCATCTTAGACTGATCAGTTTGTCAGATCAGAATCTCTTCTGGCTCTCTGGAAAACAATAGCAGAAACAAACACAGGCATATTTTCTTTGAATCTCAGCTCAAAGATGAGCAGGAGCTAAGAGAACCAGATGAAAGAGGGTTCATTGTATCTCTCAGTTCACATCTGCCATAGTCGCAGTTTTACAAGAAAAAGACATACTGGCATATCAAGGAACATGGCCGTGTACAGAGTGCCAGAGCATCTTCAGTCTGATAACACAGGGTTTTAGCATGCATGCTTTCACAGTGAAAATGCATGTGAATGGAAGTGTTGGCTAAAGATCCTCTTACTGACTTTAAGGAAGAGTGCCCCCTGTGGCTGTGGAGGACTGACGATGCCCAGCTTGCGTTCTGCTTTGAGATCTGAGTCAATGGAAGTGTAGTTGTCTTTGGAATTCTTCCCTCAGCCAGTTCAAGGGTAGCATCCCTGATCTGACCTCACATGAAACATGTTAAGTTAGCTGTGGAGTGCAGGGATGGAAGATGGAGAGGGGGAGAAGAGCAGTGAAGGGGCACTTCTCATGACATTCTTCTTCAAACACTCTGGCAGACCAGTCAGCAAAAGAAAAGCTGAAGCCTCTCTCAGGAAGAGAGGTTTAGCCGAGTAGGTTGGAGACTGACAAGGCGAATTTAGGGCCTTCGTGAAATGCTTTTATACAGTAGTGAATGTCAGACTACATGTCAGAGAAGCATCTGAGGTGAACTATAGGCTGCTTTGATTTTCAAAATAACCCATAATTTTGCCATACATACCATAGCATCTCTTGAAATATACATCATTGTATTTTTTGAAGTATTTGTACTCTGAATAGAATCACCCCCTGCCAGTGTTTAGGCCAAAATATTATTTAAATGTAATATTATGTTTTGTTGTGCATTCTTCATAGCAATGAATAGCATGAATAGTAAGAAGCCATGGGCAAAGGTGGCTGCTGAATAGCAAAATAATAATGATAATATGTATTTCTGGCATCAGAAATCTTCCACTTATGTTTTACAACAGATGCCATGTTTTGCCTCTCAGCTGCTTACAATAAGTCTTTACACAGCTTCTGCATTCATGCACACCCTTCCTACAATTTTGCTCATTAAAATAATGACAATTATTTTCTGACAGAGAAAGTTTTTGTGCGTTTTGCACAATACAGGAAATAATTTCCATCCATTTGCACATTCAGACCTACAATTGTAATGATTATAATGACAGCAATCTTTCCTCCCGATAGTTATTGTACAACTCTTGCGTTACAAGAAATCTTTAAACACATCTTGCGTTTCTTACAATCACCATGATTGTAATAACAGTAATTATCATTTCTGTGGAGGTAGTGTCTCTGCCCCTGTGTCAGTGCAGGAATTCAGGACCATCTGTAAAAGGCAGCTAGGATTGTTCTTTGAGCAAATGAAACCTAGGAATGTGTCATTCCAGTGACTGACTCCTTAGCCTTGGTGTGTGCTCAGTATGTTCAACAGAACCTATTTCCTGGTACGTGTGTGAAATGTAAACTCTAGGCTTGTCAGAGATGAGTTTTGCCCTTTTCTTACTGTTGACCACATTGTGTGTCATGTTTCCCATTGCAGGCGATGTGTGCTTCTAAGCATGTCTCAGGTTTAACATCAGATCTCCTGCAGAATATCCATTGAATTGCATCCAATATGAAATTGTTTAAACATTTGTCATTTATGTGTTCTCAGTGATATAGTTATGTATCACTGAACTGTACTTTCAGTGAGCAGTAGTGAAGCTCAGTTCAGTGTTCAGTAGGTCGAATATGCGTTTTATAATGAGATGGCCTCGGGCTAAAGTAAAGGGGAAAGTGTGTAACCATGGCCTCCACCAGGCTTTTTTTCTGTCATAAATATTCATGATTTAATAGCTGCGTGAGCAGTGTCCATTGAATCCAAGGACAGGCAGCCAGTATAAATGTGACCTTATTCATTGTCCTTTTTATTATTGTACTAAATGTGGTCAGGATTGAAATAAATAATTTAAACTGTAGGCCTTAACAGATGTTTGTAGAAAATATTGTGGATGATTTACTGAGTTAGAGGTGTTATTGCAAATGCCTGAGAAAAATGTCTGACAGCAGTCATATTTGTGCTTGCTTTTATGTGCTTCGAAGATAGTAGGCATGTCAGTCTGGCCAACTCAAAATGTTACTTCCTGGTCTTTCTGAAATTATAATTGGTGGTCATACTTTGTGTCAGACTCATTCCTGAAGCCTAAACCAAGCTGTGTCACAGAATACCTGTTACTCTGAGCCAAGCCCTATAATGAATTTTGTGCTTGAGGAATAGGTTTGATTTCTTCTTAAAAAAAGATTTAAACGTTTAAAGCTTCAGTCTTCAAAAAAGAAAACTTTGGTCGCACCAAAAACTTTTTGCATTAGGAGGAAATGCTGTTTAACCTAGCAAGCAATGAAAATGGTAAAGTAGTCAAACTGAACTGTATCTAATCTGGAGCTGTTTCAGTACAGCTATGACATGCTGTTTCATTCAGGGAGGTTCTTCCATTTCATATGATACCTTACTTAATCAGCTCCCATATGTACTGTGCCTGCCTTTAGAACTGAAGGCTTTGCCCCTGCCACTAGGCTGTATGGACTGTGCATGGACTCCTTCTAGCTCTGTCCTCTGCATGTTTCAAGAGATAACATCAGTAAGCACTGCAGTCATCAGGTACACACACAATATACATCAATCACATCCTCCATCCTTTCACAGGCTGGGAAGTACGGGAGGAAGTGCTCTGTGTAGAGGATGTGCACTCCTGCTTAACTGTTGCAAAGGCTAAGCTGCGTCATGAAATGATTGTTATTGTTTCAATCAAGTGCCTCGTGAATGTGCTTTGGTTAATGAAGCTGAGTATGTCACACTTTTAATTTCTCATACAACACTATGAATTTGATAATGAAAATAAGGAGTGTATGCTCTAATTGTTTACTCAGAATAAAGGACAAAATTTGGGATTAGAGTGTAGAAGCTTCAGGCTTACTGTAATAACATTAGCTCTTTGAGCTCCATTCATCGTGTGACCCCGATTGGAAGTGCATGTTGAGATACAGTGGGAATGAGCCACCAACACTGAATTTCTCTTTTGATAATGCTTTCTCTCTTGATGATGCTTTAATGATGAGTAAACATATAGTTTAATCAGATTGCAAATGCAATGGCCATTGCCTTTTATGTTAGTGCCATTTAAACTGCATGTAAATTTATTCAGTTTTTCACTTACAAGTTGTATTCCCAAAACCAACTTTTTGGCGGCTTTTTAATCAGTGGAACTTTGTTGAATGTGTAATTCTTGCTTGCTGGGCTGTGATCGTATCAACACGTACTCATCAGCACTGTGTGGTCTGACTGATTACTGATTAATTAATGCACCATTCAGTTTTTTTAATTGAAAGACTTAGATTTCTTTTTTTTTATTTTTTCTGGAGGGTCGGTCATCATTTCACTTAATTTGCAATTAAATTTCGTGCCCTGCATGATCCATATTATGTATGCTGCATTTCTCAGTTCATCTTATTGATGTTTAAAAAAAGCAACTTTCCATTATGATACAACTCCTAATTAAGAATGAGAAGCAATCAATGGGGAGTGAGATGTAATAAGGATAGCGCAGTGAAGAACAATAGCTCATGGGCCAAAGCATGGGAGCAGTGCCCTTGCAGCAACCTGGCTTTGCGCATTGTGTCCCAGGCTGTCATTATCCAGGCAGCATTAGTGGAGATGAGGACCTCGCAGGCTTCACATCCACAGTGTGGCAGCCTGGAGGAAGGTGGCAGGCAGGCAGATAAAGCGCTAATAACACACTGCACATAATTGTGGTTTGCGCTTTGTAATCAAGCCAGAGCTCATTGTTATTTGTAATTGGTTAAAATGCCAGGCCTTCTGACTGGCCTGGTCATAATAAAAAACTAATTTCAAAGCACATAGGCTGTTTGAAATGACAAACCCTTATCTAATGCTTTTATTTATGAGCAGGAGAAAGGCCTGGAAAACATGGCCATTCGCTGTCGACAGTATGCTTTTCATTATGAGCACAAAGCATGGAAATTGGTCATTTTCCATGAGGAAGTAATTAGTGACCATTGGGTGTCACCTAGTAGTTACACCACAAATTTAGAAGCGCCTTTCCAGGGATTTTGACCACAATCAGTTGATAGATTTCACCATTATCAGTGGTGTGTTTTCAGTTTTGTGCACTTGTGGTGTGTGATGTGATACAGTGGACACACCCCCTTATACTTTACAATTTAGGAACTGGCTGGGCAGCACACGATTGTGGTATCTTTGTGATAAACACTCTGGTGGCGGTTTCCTTGGCAATAGTGTAAGATGATGTGAAAGCTACTGGAAGACAAGCAAACAATGAAATCCCAGCATGCTTTGCTGTATGTGAAAACTCTGCCAGCACTTCCTGGCTTTGCTCTAATGCAGCCAATGATCTGCAGATTATTGTTCAATATATAGATTTCTGTGGCTACAAAATGATTTGTAATCTCCTGTCAAAAATCAAATTGTACATGAACTGTTGGGGAAAATGGTTAGCTGGGTATATGAAGGTGTATGGCTCTTTAAGGTCAGATTCATAGCACACACACCATACACATGGCATACACTCACCACAGTGAATGGAGACTAATGGTTACACCGTGTACACTTTAACTACATCAGTATTGCACTGCACTGTTGTGTGCACTTTATCTTACTTATTCCATTTTTTATCTTATTTTACTCATTTTATTTTATTTTATTTATTATGTGAAGTTGAGTTGGCTCTGAGGCTAAGAATTTCATTACTGGTAATGATCTTGCATTGTTATCAAGTATATGACAATAAACTTGAAACTTGAAACTCATAGGTGCTTAGTATTTCCAAACCTTTTTTTCTTGTAGAACAGTGTTAAGTGCCTTTGGAATTGAAAGTCTCAGTTGAAGTGATGTGATGAAAGTGCTGCAGCAGCTGATATAACATGTGCATAAGGGAAAAACCCAAATGCTCTGCAGCTGGCATCTCCTCGACACCTGAGACATGCAGCCTCGATGGCTCCACATTGACCTTTTTCACAGCGGAGCAGTAATCGTGTCAGATGGCAGTAATATCCAGTAAACAGGTGCCAGGAGGTCTGTCTACCTGTAGCATGATGGTGAAATATTAGCGCATTAGGTAGGGGCTGTGTGCTGCCATTTAAGCCGATAAGGTCATGGTGATGAATACCCCCTTCCCATACGTTCCTCTCCCAAGATGCACACGCTCCCCCTCCCCTTTTCTACAACAATCCCTCACACATCTGAGTCTAGCAGCTGGAGCAGTAATTAAAACGGATTCTGTGCTTACTGTAATTAGCCTGAGATGAGCCTGAAGAGGCCACAAAGGAAGATGCAGTGATGTGCAAGCTGTGTAACATTACGTATTGCAGCTACGTTACATGTACCAGTGCTACTCCTGTAGAGGCAGTGTGGGGGACACGGAGAGTTTGATCGACAGCTTGAATGATCATATTTAGCCCCAAACTCCATCCCTTTGGGGTGGGTTGTGTGCATTATTTATCCTATACATTAATCACACAATGAGAAATCACTGGAGAAGTAATCAGCACAGCTTTGCTCAATTATTCTTCAGGGTTTCAGAAAGTTAGAATTTTATGTCGAGTAGCTTGCTCAAGGTTATACTTCGTCCCTTTTATGAAATGGGGAATGAAAGACATTCAGAATGATTACACAAAAAGTTGTCCAGTTCAAGTTCACAAGCAAGGGCAAATAAGAACAAAGCAATCAGACACAGGCTCTGTGCAGAAGCACTGCAATTATAGCAGGTGTGATGGTTCCTCCCCCAAACAAGAGAAATGTTGAAATCAGCACTCAGAGGATTTATTTTGTTTCACTGTCTTAATATCTTACTTGTTTCCTTCCCTCACACATTAGAGAGAATGAGCTGGGTTTGGACTGTGTGTTTGTCATGCTCACAGCTCATTGAGGAATTCTGTCTCACTCTGCCATCATTATGCATATTCAGTGATTAAGTACATATTCCTTTTCATTATATTTCTGTATAACTATCTTCACTATCTCCACCATGCCTACAAGTGGTATGTTGATGAAAACTGACACAAGATATGGTTAAAAGACTTCCAGGGACTGGAAGAACAGTAGGCAGAGGTTCAGGAATGGAGGCATGTTGGACTAGGCAGCTGCGAAGGAGGTAGCAGGATTAGTATTTAACATGGAGTCTTGTGGGACTGTCTGCTGACTTGCAGAAAGGTTAATCTGTCATTCTTTAGGACCCCAAGGTGCAAGGTGTCTCCAAACCAGTGTGCACAAATGAAGTTAGCGTTTTGGCTGCCAGAAAGGACTGAGGACTTGAATTAGAATATAGAATTGAAGGTCATCCACTTGTTCTCCGTAGGCAGTAAAGCCAGGGGAGTCCGAGTTGCTCAGTTATAGATGTGTTGTGACTGACTGTGGTCTTTAAGGTTGCGCTGTCTAGTCTTAATGTTGTACAGTCATACTTTAAGGTTGTATGTCCTTTGACAGCACTTTTCAGAGTGGCAGTGTTTGCCACAATGGCGCTACATTTCAAGGATGGCACTAATGTTCTGGTATCTGTGAAGCTAAATGCCTAAACAGTTGAATGCTCTGTTGTAAGTCTGTCTGGATAAGAACATCTGCCAAACAACTAAATGGAAATGTAAGGTGTTTCTTTAAGTAAAAATGTGTCTACAAGGATGAGACCTTCAGTTTTTGAAATGGCTCCTGTTTTTTTTTTTACCAATACATCAGTCGACTTGAAAATGTTTATTTTGACTATGTTTCTTCAGTGCTTTTTGTGGTGGTCATGGACTCTCATCACTAGTCTATATTGTAATTGTTCTTAACTGTGAAATGACATGACACTCAGTAAGAGATGGAGAGCCATTAGGATTGTGTGAGTGATCACAGCTGTACTGCTTTCCTCTTCCTTGTGGCTGACACCCAGCACAACACCTTGTGTGATCTAGCTGGCAGAGCTATATCAGTCATATCCGCAGAGCATGAGGTCTGCGTATTGATTTGACTCAGGTAGACTCCTAGATGCTGCGGAACAGGAGGTGGAAGCTCCATAGGCCACATGGGTGGGTTTTGGAGAGCGTCATGTAACTGCAGAGTGACAGGAGGCTCATGCTGAGAGACAGCTGGCAGATGAGTGTGGGAGGGTGGGACTACTGCAACTGTCTGCCGTCAGAAGAAAGAATGGGCTGTGAGAATGTGTTCTACAGAAATATTGATTTTTTTAACGAAGCCAAGGATATGGGAACATTGGATCAATGTGGATCAGTGCTTCGTGGTGCTCACAGAAGTGGCTACACACATGTACACACGCTTTTTCTTTCAACCTAACTGAAAGGTTTTGAGTGTAAAAGCTGCATATTTCTTAAGCTTTCAATTTTAAAGATTTACAGATGTTAAATGTGGATGGAATGTGTTGCATGTGATGTGCATCTGGCATTGGAATAAGTTCCACAGGAGAGCTGGTGAGGCACCACTGGACAGGAGAAGTGGTTGGCCTCCATGGGTCTTGCTGGTTTGACATCAGGCTGTAACACTTAAGTTTCCTGGCCAGAATTACATTACACTTCATGACTTGGGCAGCAATGATTGAGGCATCACATAATAAAAATAAGCCTTAGTAAAAAAAAGTACTTCACATAGAAGATGTAATGGTACTAATGGGATCAAAGTAATTAAAGAAGTCAGGGAAGTCAAATGAAGAGCTACTGTACGTTCAAAAATGAAGCATATAATTAACCATGTGTACCTTAAAATAAGCAGGAATTAGAGGCTGATATGTATGTTCTCCTTTGAAAAAGGAGGTAAAAATGGATGGCTGAATGACCTGACATGAAGCATTTTGTCTTCACCCTGTCTGCTTAAACTATTTACCATTTTGCATGCAACATTTAAGGTCTTTCCATCGTTGTGTTACAGATTTTTTACGATTCAGTTCAGGAACGTGAACAGCAATTAAGTCCATAATATAAAGCACTTCAGACAGCACAATGTCTGAATGGAACAGCCCTCCAGCAAGAGCCGCAGTGATTTCACAGTAACAGCCATTTGATTTTATTTCAGTAGCACAGTTGGAGTCAGTCCTTCATCATGTGGCGTTTAATTACAGTCACAGCTGCCTTCATGGTGGACACTTCACTCCAAACTGAGTGCGGGTCCTGTAGCCCTGTCAGTTCAGGTATGAGTAGAATATCCCTTCAAAAATATTCAGACCCCAGATGTCAAATGTGCTGTTAATGTTCCAAATGAAGAGTCAGGATCAGAATTTTTAGCCCATCCCTGCGCAGTTAACAAAGCCATCCCAGACTCAAATATAAAAACCCGCTCAGCACTTCCTTTGTGTGTCAGAAGTGCACAGCACTCCTCCGCCCCATCTCTCCTCTTATTTCTCTGTTCCTGTATATGATGCCCAAACAGCCCGCGGCAAGATGCGACCCCAGTACCCCATACCCTCAACAACAGCACTGCTTCTCATTGTATTAAAATTCATATCTAATGAAGATAAAGAAATGAAAATACAAAAAGCACCAGATTCTGACAGCCTGTAAAGCAAGAGTGTTGTCAGGTTTTATTAAAGTAGAAGCTTCATTTCGTTTCTTCTTCAGGGATTTAAAAATGTTAATTAGTGAAATATGAACAATGTGTGAAATATGAAAATGTGTGAAATTTCAGGGCATTGAGGGGTTAATTCTTTAGTTATTAACATATATTCTGCCCTTCATTAAAACTTATTTCACTTTTCAAGCAGTATTGATTTGTAGATTCTGCTGAAGTTCTCTGCCAGTTTGCCATACTCCGCTCTAAATTATTTTCAGGATAGGTTAATTTCCTGAATAAATTAATGAATAATAAATAGATGAATCTTAATAACCTTCTGAAAAGCATCTTGGGAGTTGTCCTCCTGTTCACATTAGGGTCATCTTCTCTCGGGTTAGTGGGTAACTTACACTTGTAGTCAGTTACACAAAATAATCAACATCCTTTGGAAAAGAGGTGCTTAAAATAGATTACAGAACCTCTGAATTCAGACCATTTGAAAATCTGAGCAGGGGAGCCCTGTGTGAGGAAGTAACAACTGCAGTATATGGGCTGTGTATGGGAAGCAAATGATACTCAGTTTTGAGTTTTGTTCTCTTGCCGTTCTTCACCAGTGTTACAGGCTTGGGTGGCACTATAAATAATCACAAGGCATATTTAGCCACAATGTCACCCTCAATTATTAACATACAGCTCAGTGGTCTACATTAAGACCATGACAGATGTCATGCAGTATAAATCTCATGTGATTGTTTATTGTTGGTTAGTTTTGTTAGGCCCTTTGATTCGCTAGACGACATTGTACAAAGACAAGGGAGTCTATCTGCGGGAGTCCATTGAGAGAGGCCCTGTCATATGACTGTTCCATATTGCAATTTTTAATTAAATACATGAACGGTGTGTATCTAGTCCCATCCATTATGTGTGGAGGTTTTACAGTGGTGAATGTGTTGGTGTTGCATTGAAAGGTACAGTCCCCCCCTCATGTGTTTGGAAGAAGCAAACTCAATGGCAATGCCATGATGTTTGATTTAATTGCAGTCACTTTAGACTAACTGATATCACAACCAGAGAAAAAAATCTGAACAAACCACATCAACCTGACAACAACAATAAGCACTTTGCATTAGAACATCTGCACCACTGGCCATTAATTGAATGTAAGTGATGCAAATTAGTAATGTTGAGGGGTTAGGTGGGAACAGAACAACTAGATCCTTTATGCTGGAGTACTGATTCTATACCTCCTCATTATCCCTGGTTACCTTGGTTACCTTCACGTCTCTGCATGCATCATTTGAGCATCTATTTTTGTATAACAAAGCCTGGGCACCTTTTGCAGCAAACCAAACTCTGGAAGGAGAGTTTCAACAGCTCCTGCTGTGATCCCTTGTCAAGTTTAAGATGTGCTGCTGTTAAAGGCTTCATCTGTGGGGCTGAAATTGTCCTGCGTGATTTATGTGCAGGTTAACCCCATAATGCAGCTGTAACTCCTCTGGGTGCCATAGGACTGGGGGAGCTGCAGCAGGGGCTCTTTGTCTGCTTGACTGATTTCAGTGTTTTCACTGTGTTCCTACACTGAGCCTCTGTGGCTTCAACACAGTACAGACTACAGTCACAGACACAGTACAGACAGCCCTCATGCACTATAGTCGACTGACGTCCTGTGAGATTGTCATCTCATTATGCTCAGTGTGGTATATTCAGAGCTACAGTAAATACCCGGTGTTTTGAATGAGTAGAATGTTATTCATGCCTTGTTGCCACCCAGGAAAAGTGAGCCGCTGTGCAAATAAATAGATAGAGTAAGACGATGATTCTACCGCCAGCTTGTTTTAGTGATTGATCAGTGCTGTGGACTGACCCTGTACAGGTCTGCATTGGAGATGAAGTAGCCTTTTGCCTTCCTGATGCAGGCATCTACTTTATTTATTTAGGTTTTTAGACTGTAAAAGGTATTAATAAAGTGGATTTGAGAAGCTATTTCACGTTGAGTTTTGACAGCTGAAGTAGAAGTGGATAGCAGTCAAAGGTTAAAATATTTGCTCTGACACTGGGAAGTATGTTTTCACACAAAGTTATTCATGAATGGCATATCTTAGCAGGATTCTTAATGGAAGCAGAGTCCCGTGGAATAGCTAAATCCAGGATTGGCACTAGCTGCGCTCTAGACCATTGGTAAAACTAGGCTGAATGGTCTTCTCTTGGCATTATACCTGCTTGATGTTTGTAAGTCTTCACTGCTCTGGGTTGTTATCTGTATTGCTGTCCTCTCTCAGGCCTGGCCGAACAAAGCTGTAGAACTGCTGGGTGCCAGTGGAACGTCTTCCATTTTATTGTTTTCCACCGTTGACAAAGATCACTGTTTACATGTCGCTCCATTGCACTGGTAACTCCTTTACAGAGATTCTGCAGCACTTCAACACAGCTTATTTAATGGAAGGAATTGAAACGTTACTCATATTCACACAATGTACACGACTCCTGAAACATGTTTGATCAGGCTGTGTTTCTTGCTCCTTATCAAAGTGTCTGTTGCCTCCTCAGACAGTTAGGATTATTCCTGCTGTGGGAAGCCATGTCCATTGATACTGTAAAACACAGCTCTTGTAATTATCTCTGAGCTGGCAGACACAGACATATCAAGGGAAGTCCTCAGCACTTCATCTTCTCCTGACTCCTCTGTCCTTTCGCCCTGGAGCTGAATCCATCGGTAGGCAGCACATGTTCTCCAGATCATAAGGAAGAACATGAGAAATTCCCATGTGTACGATTAACAGTCTGTTCCAGGGTAAGGAAAAATCTGGAGGGGATACATTTAGTTTTTAAACAAAACCTGCACAATGTCAACACAAACATACATATATTTGAATGTGCACATGTCCACAAGTTTTTATGCTTCTGGGCTAAGATCTCAGCATGATTTATAATCTACTGTATTCGAGCAGTATTTTACACAAGTGAACACGGTACAGTTGGAACAATGCCATAACGTAATCACCAGCAGCATTTGCCACTTTTTACTTCACAACCATGTCAACTAAGGCATTGAGGGTACTCTACCATGTGTACCAGAGTAAGTGTTTAAAAAATCATTTTAACACTTTAAACTATTCAACACTGGAACCGAACAAAATCTTTTAGGCCGTGCGGGTAGTAGATCATGTTTGACAGCACAGTAGTTTGTGAAAGACATTCCTGAATTCGGTGTTGAAGGCAGTGTAGATGATGGGATTGACCGCGCTGTTGACGTAACCCAGCCACGTCACCACGGAGATGAGCGTCGGCCCGATGTTGCACGACACACAGAGGACCTTGGTGACGTGGACCACGAAGAAGGGGGTCCAGCAGGCCAGGAACACACCTGTGGGCCAAAGCGTAGGGAGAGTTCAGGAAGGAGTCAGGCTGTTTGTGCAGCATTTTACTCATGAGCCTGTTCATTCGGTAGCAGAACAGCAGGATTTTTCATGTATCCTGTGCTTTACGTCCGCTTTTTATAACGTGCCTGCAAACATTTCTTACAGTCCTACAGAACTACAGAACATCTACACAGATAACCAGCTTGAGCAGTGGAAGCTAAATTGAATGACATTAATATAAACACATTGAATGACATGTACTGTAAAATGTTCTGGAATTTAATATGTGAGAGTGTTTGTACGTGTTATCATCATTGATCATGGACCTTGAGGTTAATAGGATGATCTTAATCACCACACTAATGTTAGCAATATAAAATGAGAAACTCATATCAGTTGTCAAAAATGAGCTAATCATTATCAACACTATGCATGATGTGTTGTCTGTGGATATCGTGATGGATCAGTGCTGTGGACTGTGGCAGCATAGTAATGGGGAGTCTGGGAGCAGACAGACATGGATGCCCTGGGGAGAGTAAGAAAGAAATAAGAAAATGTACGACATCATGAATTCATGCATTTTGCAATTGGCATGTTCTTGTTAAATGGCTCATGGCCATTGCTGTGACCCTAATTTAATGAGCATTAATATGTCCATAAAAGGGTTGAATGGTAGTTGAATGGAATTCTTAAGTGCTTACAAGAGTTGTAACTCTGACCTGTGGTCAGCATGGTTATAGGATGCTTAGGTGTCCATATGCATGGTGGTAAATGACAGTACTTCAGCTTGTTACATCCAGTGAGAAGCAGTTATTTATTATTCCAGCATGTGTATTGTGTATGCATGCACTTGTAGGTGCATGTGTGTACATGCATGGGTATTTGTGTGTGTGTGTGTATACTGCACGTGTTTTAATGCTTACCAGATGCAGTTGTTGGCCAGATGTTGCATCTCATGTATTTGGAAGAGCAAACTCAATGGCAATGCCATGATGTCTGACTGAATTGCTGGAAGTTGTGTGCGACATCATTTTCCCCCTGGTATTCAGCACAGACTGAAAGAGCCTCAGACACTGGGGCTAATATGCATGTACATGCACACTGACAGCTAAAGCGGCAGCATTGTGGCAGACACATGCTCGTCTGTGATCTTCATTGGGATAAATTGAGCACAGCTCTTTAAAATTCTATGCCAAGGATCAAAGGCAGCCCAAGGATAATGAGGGACAATGAACTGGCCAGGAGATGGGAACTATTCACCTTGGTAACCAGGAGAGAGCTAGAGAGCCAGGGAGCACACACACAGGTGTACAGAGCCTCTCGTGAGAATTTGTCGTGTGACTACATCTTAATGTTTACAATGTACTACTAAAATATTCATGTTTCTAATATAGTGTTTTGCAGTGAAGCCCACAAAATGATTAATTGTGTAATTGTGTTATAGTGTCAGTTCAAAGTAATGCATTACTGGTGAAGGTGGGGGTTTTATCACCCAGGGGTCCCTAGGAATCCTTCTGTGGAGACCTGGAGATAAGAGCACTTTCGGTTTGCAAAACCGGTTACAATAACGGTAGAGTAAGACACTGTGACTGCAGCCATTTGATACGTTATACAGACATATCAATACAATATCGACAAGTGTTCAGAACTGTATACTTAACTGACAGATGAAGGTTGATATTATGTATAACTGTCACAAATTGCTATCACATTGTTTAGTTGCATTCTTGATTCATAGTCATACTTTTGTACACATCTCGACTACTCTCACAAAACCCTCAAAAAAGGTTGTGACCCCTTGTGTGGTGCTCTGTGTCCAGGCGTAGCCTGAGGCTGTAGCAGTGTTTTATAGAGCGGCTGCTCTCCATGTGTGTCAGGGCAGGGCAGAGGAGAGGGGCAGGTCCTTTGCATTTCTCATTAGGTGTTAGCTGACACCTCCCTCCCTCAGTGCTGCAGATCTCTCATCACCTCCGCAGGGCTGAGTGCCCTCACACCTGTGTCAGGTACACGCCAGTGCTGCTGAGAATGCATTGTGAATGCAGCGCATTGTTTGTGTAGGAGGACTAAAGGCCGTTAATGCTGCTCGCAACAGTGCTGCCTTGTTGCCTCATTAAATTAAATTGGTGTAAGGGCTATAAAACCACATTTGATCTCATTTTATCAGTTCATCCAGATCTTTTCCAGCACATTAAAAATGAGCTGTGGCTTCTTTCTCCTGGCTGTTTTAAATGACACATTCGTTTTGAGCTGTGAATGCTTTTGCACTAACAGTGTGTGCTGTGAACAGGAGCATATCTCGCTGCGTATCCCCCAGAGCACACCCACCTACGACGACGGGGAGAACCCTCATTGCCTTCCTCTCGCGGCCGCTCACTCGGCTGCTCTTGCTGTGGGATCCCCTCCCGGACCCGTAGCCCCGCAGCCCGTTCTCCTTGGGGCTGCCCTCCCGGGCCCTCTCGGGTCCCTCCGCGTCCGAAACGCTGTCCATCTGGGTGGTGACGAGGTCCATGTCGTTGTCGGGCACGGGCAGGCCCGGCACCCGGTCGGCCGGCTCGGCGGCGGTGGGGCTCAGGCTGGGCATCAGGTACTTGACCTTTGACCTGCGGTGGCGGCGTAGGCCTTTGAGGCTGAGGGAGAAGCGGCGCTCTCCGCGCAGCAGGTTGGACCTGCGGCTGGCGCTCCAGCGCCGCAGACCCCGGAACATCCAGTAATACAGCAGCAGCATGACGGGGCACGGCACGAAGAAGGAGCAGACGGACGAGTACACCACGAAGCTGTCGTCCTCCAGCTTGCACACGCTGGCGTCGCGCCCCGGCACCTGGTTCAGGCCGAAGATGACAGGGCTGGCCACGCCCAGCGACAGCACCCAGGTGGCTGCGATCAGGGCCAGCTGCCTCATGCTGAACTGGTTTCGGTTATACTTCAGAGGCACCACCACCGCTATGTACCTGCAGACATCAGGTGTGTCCTGTCTTAAACACATCTTTCTTACACACACACATTAAAAGCACCTTTATTAAATGCAGAAGTGCTTTCTTTTCCTTATATCTCTCATACAGACAAATTAGAGCAGCCTAAAATCACTGTGAAGGCTCTGGCCTGTGGGCCACGAAGGAAAGGCTAAGTTATTCTGTTATCTGGCATCCCGTTGGAACTGTTTCCTGGCAGTGACCTTTTACGTGTTTCCACTTTGAACATCTGAAACACCGTGTTGCAGTTTCATCTTTCTTATTCACCTAAAAAGGGAGACGTGCCTTAACTGAAGGTCACAAGCTATGCGCTTTTTCACCGAGAATGGCCTGACAGTGCGGAGATGCTGAGGAGCCCCACTCACAGAGGAACTGTCAGCATCACTGAATGCAGTCTGTCTGTCACATATTACTTAGTTTTTAGTTGATTAATATAAAAGTTAACTGGTCTTTCAATTTCAAGGCAACAGTTTCATACAGTAGTTAGTATGTTTTGCAATCAGTACCCGTAAGTCTGATGCAATGATACTATCCCATAAATATTTATGTGTCCTAAATACGTTACTTTACCCTCATTTTGAAATGGCATTCTTGCACATTACCATTTGGACAGACATGTATGTGCTGCCTTTTGGTATTATAATTTTTATGCAGATGTAGAACTTTTAATTTGGTTGCCCTTGAAATTTTTGGTACTTGAAAAGCTTGATTTTATGCCAGGGTAAGAAGCATCATTTTAAAGGACATACTATTCAGCACGTTATCTTGCGACTGCTGTAAAAGGGTACTCCAGCACTCTACTGCCCATGGCTGCAGCAGGCCTGTGAAAAGTTGCTGGAGTCGTTAAATTTTATTTTGATTACTAAGCCTGAGGAGTGAGGGGAATGCACTCAAGGTTCTATTGCTGCAATAAATGTTTACTTGAGAGGATGGAATTTGAATGCCGTAAAATGTTGTTTTGAAGTGATTATGTCCTCCCTTTTATGGATTTAATTAAATTTCACAGCATCCACTTTGTATGTTAGCAAACATTTTGCTTACTGCCACAAGGTCGCTGTATGAGACTTGTCAGAAAAGTGAGTGCCATGTAATTTTCACAGTCTGAATATGAAAGTTTTTCTGCACTTTCTGACAGTCCGTATAGTTTGTGTAAAGTCCTAGAGCGCTCAGATGTCTTCTGCAGCTGTTTTAATTTATTGCTGGTGATTTGTACGATTGGACAACCCTTAAATGCCACAACCAAATATAAATTGACCTGCTTAAGTGAATCCAGCAGAGTGAGATGGTCTCACATGAACCCTTCAGTGATTGTGCAGTGTCATATAATTCAGGGGCTCGCTCCCGTAAAATCAGAGGAATGTTCCTGTTGGTGTTTGCACAACATGGCCTTTTAAGGGCATACATGCACAATTGGTGTGCCCTTTCGCAAAAGCAAAGGAGCGGTTCATCATGAGAGCTTCACAATCTAATTACAGAAACATCGAGTCGATTATATGGTGGATTAGTGTTGATTAGACAATCAAAGCTAGAGTATTGATTGGGGAATGAAATGCTCTAAACCAAAGGTTCTGTGCCTCTGGCCGAGTGCGGTGGACCTGGCTTTCCTGCTCTGTTGTTGCAGGGCTGGTCTGTTATCTCCAGTCAATTGCTGTGAGCACAAGTGAACATTGATGTTTCATTTTATTTCAAAATACACCAAACTTAGAAAATATTAATACCAGTTAATCTAAAGCTAAGGTTGGAGCTAGAATCAGAGTAGATTCCACCTTTCCAGGACAAGGGTTTGATATCCTTGCTGCTGGGGCAAGCTGTCTTTGAATGCATCATGGAATACCCTCACAGGGGTCTGTAATGATTCCCTCAGAAAGCTTTACCCTTAGCAGGTGCCAGACACAAGAAGGTTAGAAATGTGGAATAAAAACAAGAGGGCATTTATGTATAAAAGTATTACTAACACTGACCTCGAGTTATCCATGAGAAAATGTAGCCCAGCAATGTGTGTAGTTCCACATATTAACTGTTTATAAGTGTACAGTTACATGTAGATAAATACTGGAAAAAGACTCTGAGTAGATGCTTATGTTAAATAATAACTTGGGGTATATGATCAGTCCTTTTCAGAGAATTGCACCAAGTGCCCACAGTCTGTTAGACTTTGCAAATTATGAACGCTGGAACAGCAAACGATTGTGCTCTGGAACAAAAAGGAACGGTATGTTCTTTCTGTTAGCCTTTGTTCAAATAAAGCAATTACTTAACTAAATGCTATCTGCTATCCTCGGAAGGCAGTGTAATAAAATTTACAACAGGAGGAAAATGGGTTCAATTGATCCATTGTCTATGCCATTGAACTGAGTGACGCGCAGTAGAAGGGCAGGGGAAAGAGCAGAAATGGGGAGTTGTGTGATCCAGCTGGAGCCAGCAGGGCTTTAAACGTCCTGCCCACAGTGCACAGTGCATAATCTGGCACAAGCTCCCCATAAAGCACTCTCGCTGTTTCACTCTCAGTGTCTCTCTTAAGAGGAATATGAGAAGCCAAATCTGACTGATTGATAGAATTAATTTTTTAAAAACCCTGTGCATCTTTTGCCTACCTGTCCTTATTTGGGTATTTTCAGAAATGTTGCTGTTTTTAGATTTTTGACCAAAATGCGGGTCCATGAGTGACCCTCACAGTTACACTCTAACGTGGTCCTCTCAGGACTGATGCCTGAGTTTCAGTGCCTCACCTGTCCACACTGATGGCACAGAGGTTAAGAATGGAGGCAGTGCACAGCATCACGTCCATAGTCATCAGCGCATCACAGATGTAGGTGTTCAGCGTCCATATGCCTCCAAGAAACTGAACACAAGGACAAAGCGGTCAGCAAACGCAAAGTCAGCATGTGCAGGTCAAAATCAACACAAATGTAACAAACACTAATAAAGTCGAAGATGAAGTATCTGTAAAGCAATCAATTTGCGCGGCAGTAAATGAATATGTTAACAAGACTGGTCACACTTTATATTTTAGGTTGGCAGTAAATGCTCTTTAAACGTAGCTGATATGTAACAGCACATGTATGAAATGAAATAAATGTTTAGGGTAGGGTTTTGAATGGAATTTAATAGCGTAGCTGGAGGATTACTGTTATGGATTAGGGTTAGCCAGATCACCTGTATAATTATGTGAAGCTGTGGACATGCGCTTTAGGTTAGTTACTTTATGGTATGACATGCATTCTTACTGTAGCGTTTGCCTAAAAAGCTGCTTCCCAGTGTTTGTGAGAGACAGACTTACTTCTGAGTAGACATAGAGGGGCAAGACTAGCACAGCCAGCAGGAGGTCTGCCACAGCCAGGCTCACTATGAAGTAGTTGGTGGCGGTTTTCAGGGACCTCTCAGTGAGCACGCTCAGACACACCAGGACGTTTCCCAGGATGATGGCCAGGATGAGAGGGACCCCAAACACCAGAGCCAGATAGTTGTAGTGAACATGGTTCTTCTGCAGGGCCCCTGCGGGTGTCACATTGAGCATGATGGTGACCCCTGTCTGCTGCACTGCTGCTGGTCTGCAATCAGCATCTGAAAGGGAAAGGAGCTGCACCTGTGAGCACACGCTTCTGTAAATATCCAGCTGTAAACACAACTGCCAAATTCACAGCTGCGAGTCAGTCACCCAGGGAAGGAGAAACAGCAGCGTTATATAATGAAGGCTTCCGCGCATCCGCGCAGGTGTTTATTTGTTTTGAGGACTGACCTGAGACCTTAAGTAGAGACCCGAATCGTGTTTCACTTTATCCTTATGCAGTATCTACAAATTTACTGAAGGAAAGGTGGTCTGTTGAGCTTAAGTGAAGACAGCTTTGCTTAGTATTCCTCATTTCCCATTGGTAGAAGGCAGACAGGCAGTTTCTTAAAGATTCTAGATTGTTCTGTGAGAAAATAAAGCAAAGATAAAGTGTCAGAGTAGAGGCACCAACTATTTGGTAATTGCAGTAGTCATTTACGCAGTGCACTTGGCGTGCGGTAGAGCTGACTGAAATCCTTCTTGTGGGTTTGATCTCAAGTAATGCTTAATTGATTTTAAGATATAAATTGATGAGTTAGACAGTAATGGTAAGGTGAAATTTTACGAGTGGTTTAGCCACATCCCTGCAGCCTGTGCTTGGCTGTGCAGCAGACGGGACAGAGGCTGACAGGGCGTGTACCTTGGGAAGGCGTGGCTGGGCGCTGAGCAGAGAGGGGGAGCTGTGCCCGCTGCCTGTGCCCTTGCTGTGCAGGGTGGTACAGTCATGTCTGCCAGTGAGATGCTGCTGCCATGGCCTCTCAGGGCCCTGTGTGCAGACCACAGCGCTGCCAGGGAGGGAGAGAGGGCCAGTGAGCGCTCGCCACTGCAGCAACAATCAAACACCGCGCAATGAGCTTTCATCTCGCTCCTCTTACTGTGAAGCAGCTCAGCCTCAGAGATGCCCGCTGCAGCCACAGGTTTCTCAAATAAAGCTGCTGTAAAACGGGTGGAGTCCCCTGCATGCAGCATGGCTTAGAGGAGCTCTGTAGGAGCAGGCTGTTAGAAAGGGCCTCCTTTACAGCGATAGGTAGGAGTTGCCATGATACTGCTAAGCCTTCACACACACAGGAACACGCTGAGCATTCGCATGAAGCTGGTGGATACATTAACCATTGATTTAAATGAAAATGTTTATACTGTACATCTCTCTAATTGTAAAATGCTTTGTAGTCTCTAACCTGCAGTTCAGCTACCTATAGTAGTTTTGCTTGGAGATTTGCTTTCATTTAAGCTGTAAATTGTTTTTTTCCTTGTCCATTCAGTGTGTTGGCCAAGATCATTTTACATTATGCTGCGAAAGTTGTAGACAAAAAAGATTTCCCTTGATTACACCGAGAAGCATAAATCTCAAGAGCATCTTATCCAGTTTTGGGAAGCATCACACCTTATACCACAGTTTCATATAAAGCACAGCCTAACCACTCAGTTGCATCGCTGTTATACCAGATCTGAGGGAGAAAATGAGAAGTAATAAATCAGTGTCTTTCATTACAGAAAATCAAGCACAGAGGTGCAGACAAGCTTGCTGTCAATCCTCAAACACTTGCACACACTCCAGCTCGCAGCTGCGACGTAATGGGCAGTACTGATTCAGGCAGGCAGTGGGAAGGCGTGGAGTGTGATGCGGTGGTGCTGGCTGCTGCTGGTGTGTTTATTGAGGGCTTCTGATGGAAGTGGGCGTGGCCTTTCCCCACCCCGGGTGTGCGGGAGGCGTGCACGCCGAGCATCCACTCTTTTTTCACATCAGTCAAACCCAGTGGGAGATCTCAGCTTTGCAAGGACGAGAAGGAACTAAAAGCCACCAGTTAATCATTTGGAACTGTTGTGGTTTTCAGATGAAAACGTCTGATTGAGGAAAATAAGACGAGGAGCTGCAGAATCGATTTACTCCATGTGATTTCCTAAGCAAACCAAAGCACCGTGGGAAACAAGGCCAGATAAGGCTCTGTGAGACAGAACTGGCTGTAGCGGTTCAAAGCCTTATCAGTCCAAATACCGAACGCAATATGTACCTCTACACCAGCAAACACGTCTGAGCACTGACCTTTGGCTGACACACATTAGCAACGGGCTAATTACATTTTAGCATAACGTGTCCCTGAGTTTAACCCAGGGCTTGCGCTGGTGCGCAGCAGAGCTGATTCATGCCCAGTCAAACTGGCCTCACAGCAGGGTCATGGTCCAAGCGTCTGTGTGTGACCTGTCACTGCAAAATAAAGAGCCGGTAACTATCTGTAACTGTGTCCCTGTTCCGTTAAAGTACAAATTCTGCGATATAGATTTCTTAGAAAAAAAGCTTTAGTTTAACATCAGTCTCATCAGTGTGTGGATTCATTTGGTATGGAAGGGTCATTAATTACACAGCGTCTGTTGTCTTAAAAAAGGATGCATGAGCCGAAGAGTCAGGCAGAGCTGTATGTCTATTCAACTCGAGCCCTTAGTTTAATGCAAAGACTGTTTACTAGACAGGTATTAAGTGTGTATAAGTATTAAGAGGTGTTAGTTACTGGTAATGAAATGTCTCCCTACATTTTGAAATTAATTGTTTCCTCAACGAACTACCTGTAGATTTTTGCAAATTTATAATTCCAGATAAAGATATTGTACACATACCCAATGTACCATGTCATCTGAGAAGGTTCTTCACTAAACGCCCAGCTGGGGAAGAGGACAGCAGCAAGGCCATCTAAACTGCACTGATGAGAGGAAGAATGACTCTGACTCTGTCCCTCACCCAGAGGAAAACACGCTCCTTTTCATTTGACCTGTTCAACCAGTTACACCACTGAGACCTAATTATTTTATACCTTAATTAAAGAATGCAGTAGAAGAATGTGAAATGGAGATTGAGCTAATTTTTGAAGATGGCTTTGACGTAATTTCAGCTAATTGGAGGAGCCACTTTTTGTAATTATTTCTGAGATGTAGATCACTGTGGACCAAATGTGACAAATCCCATCTTAGAGCTGAAGTGTGCAGTATCTATTAGATGGTAGCACTCAGTCCATGAGATGTCTGAAGGAGCATTTCTAAATTCAGAGGAAGTGCATCTTGAAGACAGCATGTACAGCATTGTTTAGTGGAGAGAAGAAGACTTACAAAGACTTACAAAGATGGAGGGAAAGTGAACAGAAATCAATAGAGTGTCCTGGAATGTAGCATGAGCAGGCACCGAATGCATCTCAAAGCTTTCTCAGTACTTTTTGTCCATGAAGTTTTGGTGGATGGAAATGTCTACTTTTTATTTAGATAAATGCCCTTCCATGTTTCTTTTTCTGTAAGATATGAGTCACACAGAAAGTAAAGCCCCATGTTTTTAGAGAAACAAAACAGACTCGAGGATTGTCTTACCCGGGCTTTGTGTGTTGAAGATGGTATCCACTTTCCTATTTTCCAAATGTCTGAAAATAGTGAGTGTATAATATTGTTACTCTTTTATCACAGAGAAATAGCTGTATCATGTATATTTATAAGGGAACTGTGGGATGTTGCTGAAGGCTTAGTTTTTCCCTTGGAGTAAAATGCAATTGTTTGCAGTGCATTTCTAAATGATGCTCTCTCAAAGGAATACTGTCCATCTGTCAGTAACGTACTGTACATACAGTACATATGGTCCAAAAATGGAGCTGATACATGCAGCTTATAATAAACCTCACCTGAAATGATGGCCAATATTAGCACCACATTAGAACAGGCAGGACAGTGCCTGCAGGATCATGACACATTCATACTGTCCTGGTTACTACGACCCAGAGCACTGCTCCCTGTGGGACAGGCCACCACTGGGGTTATTAATGAGAGAAAGTCACATGCACTTGATTACTCACTCATGTAAAATTAATCCCATTTAAAGCACAGATAAAATGGATTTGAGGCACTTTATACTGCTGCCAGTGAATTTAAATTAATTTATGTCATTACACTGTGAATGTAGACGTGAGTTTCCTGATGTGAGAGTGGAAGATGAATTGCAACATGGAAGCTAATTAGGATTTGAATGTCAAATAGCATTTGAAGGAATTAACCACGGTAGCCTTAGTAGGTAGCCAAAGTAAGTGTCCTGCCATTTCAAAAGATAGACAGTACAGTGAGAATGTACTGCTGTGTGCTGTCATTTACAGAAGCAACATAACTGTCACAAAATAACCTTGTACCTTGTATTGTGTGTTTCTGATATTATGATAAAAACTGATCAGCCTGATGATTTTCATCAATAATTGTTTATTCACATAGGCATAAATTAACAGAAATTATACCACATGGTGCCACCAAGGTACCACATGATCAGTACACTTCTGTGTCTATATAGGATAAAGATTTTGCAGATGTTAAAACAGTATTGGGTAGAAGGGTTTTTTACAGGCTCTGATGATCCAATGGATTTTGGTCCCTTTATGTTAATGGAAACAGTATGCATTAACTGCAGCATAACCAAAGCTGAAGCATTTCTCACAGCTCCTCAGAGCTCATAGCCACTGTATGATACTATGGAAATGTAAGTGCAACAGTTTAATTCTGTTCCTGTAGGCTGTATGTTGCTGCCCACAGAACAGAATGTGTTAAAAATAGAAAGGGACACATTTGATATGTAACTTGCAGTGAAGAATAATGTAGAAATGGAGACATGGAAGACTAAGATGTTGTCAGTTGGGGGAGAGTATTCCCAGTCATCAGTAACAATGTGAGCATGACTCCATCAGTGGAGCTGCATGGTAGAATATGACTGGATTATTATACTGCAAAGAGGGCCTCAGTTCTTCCATGTTCTTCCACCTCAAGCGTAAACACCAGAGCAGTGGGCATTCAGTGAGCCGTCAGACCCGCCACCCCTGGCCCTCTGCCTCTCCCCTGACCTTTCACTTAATTACAGTTTGCTTCTTAGTGTTCTGCTGACAGTCCATTCATCATGCTGAACAAGAGCGGCAGGGAATTAAAAACTCAGACCCAGATGATACAATTCAGTGGTAGCAACACTGCGCTTTTAGTAAAAACCGAAGAGTAACGTGCATATAGCAGTGGCTTACAAGAAGCAGCGTCAGGTTCATCACTGAAAAGGCTGTAATAACATTGTGCCAGTCAGACTGGAGGCGTATCGTACAAATAGCCAGACGGGTGAAATTTGCTGAAACATTTATGTGGTGCTCAAGCCGATTAGTTTCACTGATAATACAATTTACTGTGTAACTTAAAGTACTTAACTTTTTCACCACTTTTTAGGAGTAAATGTGTTTTCTGTGGCGGGATGTGAGCTCTTTGTCCCTGCTGTGGCTGTGAGGCTGTAGA
The DNA here is from genome assembly GCF_013368585.1 of Megalops cyprinoides. Taxonomy (NCBI): domain Eukaryota; kingdom Metazoa; phylum Chordata; class Actinopteri; order Elopiformes; family Megalopidae; genus Megalops; species Megalops cyprinoides. Next base: position 1,320,881 of record NC_050607.1, on the reverse strand, counting down.
GATGGCTCAGGGCTGCTGGGTCTGCAGCAGGCTGAGGATGCACTGTCAGCGTGGAGCTCCCTAACCCAGCTGTGTGAGCTCCGGCCGAGTGGGAGGGCTGAGCGCCGCTTCATTCACCATCTGACCGGCTTCACTGCATGCACTCAGCCACAGTGAGCTGGAAACACATTTCTCTGAGTACTGCACGGCGTTTAAACTGGGGTGACCGTGTTCTCCCAGATAGACTAATTCATTAGACATTGGCGAACCAAATGTTTTTCTTAGTACGCACAGTAATTTGTGTACCAAAAACGTTTTCAATCTTGGTTGAAACTACAGTTGCCTATTCCAGGTAAAGTGTGTAGTAAATCTTAGATTTGAGATGTGAAATAATTGTGCATGTATGGAGATCAGTGTTAAATGGGGAGAAAAAATCTGACTATCTCTGCCTCTGCCATGGCAACAGTTCTGTAAATTACTTAAAGAGTTTAGAACTCAAGCGCTGAACAGGCTGATGTGATGTTACATTGACATGGAGAGGAACATGATGCATTTCAAACCATAGACAGTCATGTTACGAATGAAGTCACACTCACAGTACTAGTGTAATCCACTGTGCTTTCAGGAATCTCACCTGTCTAGGAGGATTCTGAAAAGTGAATTACAAATGAATGGATAAAATCAATGTTTTAAGCAAGTTTTTTTTTTCCTTTTCTTTCTTTTTTAATTAAGAAATCAAATCCTTAGCTAAATTCTTCAATCATGGAACAAAATGAGTTTGAGTGTATGGCACATTCATACAGTCCTTAAAGAAAATACTGATGTTGTGATTTGACTTGCAGTAATTATTTTGGAATGTCATTGGGCTGTGGGAGAGACGAAGCACAGCCCGTCACAGCTGCTGTGCTGATCTGCTTTCACTCAGGCCCCTTTGTTCTTCATGAAGCTCTCTGTCTGACAATTTCGGTCTGTAGCCTGTGGAGTGCCCTGTTTTTCAGCCGCGTCTCTGTGCTTGCTCTGATGGACGTAAGACTCTCATATTTCATCTGTAGAAAAGAAGTTCCTCGTCAGCTGCCACCCAGATAATCTGCTTTTCCCTCCATGTGCTGCTGCTTGGACAATGACATACACAGTTCAGTCTGTTTAGATTCTCTACTTCTGATTCAGTATTTGAGATTCAGTATTGCATGTTGTGCTTGATTTCCTAATGAATCTATTTTAACAGCATTAGCACCGATGGCTCTGTCGCAGGGCCATGTGTAAAAACTGGAGTCTGCCCAACATGTTAGGGTCTGATCTGTGAAGGCAGCAGAGGAAAGAGTTGTCGTGGTTGTGTTCCACGGTATACAGTCTGGCATATGGCTGCTTAACAGGCAGATCATTTTGAGATAAAAACAGAAAACACACAAATGGGCATACCAGTAAACCAGCAAGGCCTGAAGAAGTAATCCACCCAATACCCAAAATAAATACTGTTTTACAGCAAATGTTTCAGTGCCTGTCATCACTCAAATTCGACTGGTGGAGTTTAGAAAAGTCTCTTAGGAATTTACATCAGCCCAAGAATTGCAGAAATCTAACACATCACCTGAAGCAATATTAGCAAACACAATACAAACTACATTAGTCAGCAGGTGTTGCCCATAGTGTAAGCCAGAACTTCCTGAGAGGTTCTGTGCAGTATGCCCAAGTATGAATGACACATACATCTGTTGACCAGGTCAAGTTGTAGTAAAACTGCAGTTTATGAAATATGAATTTCAACCAGTCCATTAAATGGTACAGTACATTATGAGCAGATAGAAATAAGACATGAAGAAAAGTGAGAAAAACAGCAGTTAATGGCAGCGTCTGAGTGGAAGCACAGATAGAGGGCATTTACTGGATGCAGGGTGAGAGAGATGCTCACACAGCACAGTGCACTTGGCATCTGCCATTGGGGTGCAAGAGGTTCCAGTGGGCTGAGGTGCTGTTTGTCCAACCCTGTCGAACTGGGGCTTTTTTCTGTACGGCAGTCTTGCATGATCAGACAGAGCCTCTTGTCCAAGAGCAGGCTTATTTCCAACAAAATATCATCTCTGAGTGAATCTGATTGATTCAAGTGAAGATAACCAACCAGAGAAGGAAATGGGTTTAGACTGTTCTGACTGGACAGATATCTGCCCTTGCAAATGGTTATTTCTTATTGAATACCTTATGATATAAAGTTAAACGGTCCAAGGAGAAAAGTCTAGATTCCCTCGTTCAATTAGAGAGTAAACTCTTTTAAATGTATTTTTAACGAATATGAACTGCACTTCCGCAAATGAACTCAGATGAACTAAGAACTATAGCTAAATAAGGATATAGAAGCTGTCAATTTCATGAGACAGACATTTCAAGTGTCCTTCTTAATCTAACTGACACACATAAACACCGCTGATCAAACAGGTGAGGATCCTGTCAGGCTGCATGTAATGCATGTATTACATGCTACACTTCATCAACAACAGCAGCCTTCCTTCACACCAAGCATGACACTCCACACGATCTGTTAGAATTTGGCATTATATATCATCAGTGTGTGTTTAAAAACAGGGCTTCTCTCCACTCATGTTGTGTATGAAGGTTTACATCATCACTGCTTTCCGTAAGTTGTGGAAAAACATGGTGTTAATGTAAGATGAATGTCAGCGTGGCAGAACAGTTCACCGCAATCTGACCTGAGTTCAGTAGTTACGCAAACCTGTCGTGCATAATTTAAAGGACACTTACAGTTCGCCCTTCTAATTTTCCATTTATAGACATTTTGCTAATTTAATTGATCTTTTTGCAGCTCAGAAGAATGTAAGATATTACTTAAATCCAGATAAAGGAATTACCTCCAACTGAATCAACATACCTGCTTCTGTCTTCAGACTGAAATTTTTCATTTTAATTAAGTATTTATTATTCGGGGTCTAATCCAGGTATTTTAAATACAGACCACATATCCGTGACTTTAAAGCAGCAAGTATGTATGTACGATTGCTTTGAGAGGAAAATCCCTCTGTTTTACAAAAACAGGTGCTACGAACATAAATGGAGAAAAAACACCTTTGGTGTACTTACGGAATCCATCCAGACTTTAATTTGTGAAGATTACAGTCTGTCAAAACTCAGTTCAAAAAAGTTTTGAACTGAGGTCCTTGGAAAATGATTCCTGTTTCAAATATGTCACTTCTTGAGCCTGAGTCTCGTCATATTTCCCAGATATCTCCTTGTGTACTACTCGTCCGTCTGCTCCGTCAGCGCTTCCTCAGTCTGCAGCTCTCTCTTCCCTTCCTCTCCTTGAAAAAGTTTTTTAGTTATTTTGTTCAGGCTGCTTGAAGTAAATTTCCTTGAGCCAAAATAGCAGCAACAGCAACTTTTGCTGGTGCTCATGCATGTGATGTCCTACTCTTAAAGTGTGCCTGCATCATCTCTGTTCGAAGACAGCCAGGAGGAGAGACGCTCCTACCCATGTGCTCCCACTCTCTCTCTCTCTCTCTCTCTCTCTCTCTCTGTGGTGGAGGAGAGACGCTCCTACCCATGTGCTCCCACTCTCTCTCTCTCTCTCTCTCTCTCTCTCTCTCTGTGGTGGAGGAGAGATGCTCCTACCCATGTGCTCCCACTCTCTCTCTCTCTCTCTCTCTCTCTCTCTGTGGTGGAGGAGAGATGCTCCTTCCCATGTGCTCCCACCCTCTCTGTGTGGTGAGCACCATCAGCCTGCAGCTGCACTGATTGGCTGCCCCTGGCTGGCCCTGGAACTCCTCGGCTCCCGGCTCTCCTGCCGCTGCACACAGTGCGGGCAGAGTGTGAGGCGCTGCGTGTGGGGAAGCAGGGCACTTTGTGTGTGTCCTGCGTGTTCAGCTGGGAGGCCCTGCTGGGCATGGCTGAGGGGGAAATGTCTGCAGAGACAGTGTGGCTCAGGACTCTGAAGAGTCCCCACTTCCTGTGTTGCAGGCTATTTTTATATCCAGAGCACAACCCTCAGTGAAATGTTAGTGGACGGCAGACCCGCGGCCAGATCTCAGGCTCATGTATTTTTATTACAGCCCTGTATGACTCTCCTGACCTTATCTCTGACACAACCTGAAATGTTTGGAATAGCCTGGAAATTACATTTAATGGAACAGTAGTCGCCCCATGCATTCTGCTGAAGGAGTGGAGATGCTGTCTGGGTCCCTGCACAGACAGGAGCCACTGCAGGGTGTTCTCCCTGTGGGCAAAGCGCAGATAAGGCTGTGTGATGAACAGAGACCCAGCAGCTGGGTGATAAACGGGGGCAATATGCTCTCTCTGCCGGGTGAAAGATGGTGTATTACTGTCTATGGTGCACTTGACTTTGATTGATAGCGGCGTTACCCAAATCAAGCATCGGACATTTTGCTCTGGAACAGTAGTGGGTTCACCAGTGCAGGACTGAATCCCAGATGGAGCAAAACCATCATACACCGAAGCAAAGTACTTGAACCTCAGTGCTTCAGTTAATAGTTGGCTATATAAGTGACTGGCCTGTGAAATTTAGGATGTGTAAGTTGATGATGTAATGTAAAGTAACACACTAAACAATCTGCAGCAGCATCCAGTCAGTTACCCTTGAGAAACGATAGAAAGTGTGTTTATTTCCTTGTGTTTTGTATGGAGTGCATTGTGTCATCAGTTAAGGGTACAGAATAATGTATTAAAGTGTTCAGCTGGAGTACACAGATCCTGCCATGTGAATTTGAGTGGAATTGTTACTCACAAGAGTGTTTGAATCAGATCAGTGCATACAAATCAGTGCAAACAAGGCTGTGCTGTCAGATAGGAAGCACAGGGGTGTAATGTGCAGTCTGGACCCTCAGTGCTCCTGATCGGTCTGTCTCTGGGGTGTCACAAATACATGCAGTGTTTTTAGGGAGGCTTATTCGTTTTATATCTGATAGATTTTGTTTTCAGTTGAAGTTTAATGTTGCCTCTGTCCTTTCTGTCTGTAGCACTAGGCAGAAATGAGCTGTGATGTGTGTCTGTGGGAGAGATACGAGGCAGAGAGCGAGTCAGAGCTGAGGCCCTGCTTCCTCCAGCCTCCAGCCCGGCCTGCACTCTGTCCCTCCCCTTTAATCAGGCCCTTGTGCCGTTTCCTTGCTAATTGGATATATTTGGGATGTGGCACTGCTATTAAGCAATTGAAACGATAAACTGTATCTCGTCTGTGGAAACTAGATTTATGGTATTTTATACTGAGAGCATGTGGTTGTATCAACTGTTTATATATTTTCACATTAATAGGAATTCATTGCGGATGGATTCTGGCATCAGATGGTTAGAAAATAGTAATACAAAATAAAGTTGGGAAATAACCTAAGGTTTGATTTGTGTATAGAACACATTTAATTACATTAATAAAGTTCATTAATTAGAGCCAGGATGGAACAAGGTATTTCCAAGACACTGAGTGAGATATTGGCTGTGGATTAGATCAGTGTTTCCCAAACCTCTCCTGGAGGACCCCTTGTCCTGCATGTTTTAGGTCTCTCCCTGCTCCAACACTGATGATTTAAATGATCAGTTTGTTATTAAACAGCTTCAGGAGTTCATAAGGAGTTGATCATTTGAATCAGCTGTGTTGGAGCAGGGAGAGATCTAAAATATGCAGGAAAAGGGGTCCTCCAGGAGAGGTTTTGGAAACGCTGGATTAAATAATGTGTGCTTGAATTTGGTTTTTGTTTTGGAATGCACGGTGTTTGGAACGCTCTGACTGCACCATAGAGATGCTGCTCATCACTACAGTCTCCACTAACAGGCAAACATCTAGCAGGAGTTGCCGGTATGAGACAGTCAAACCCCTTGCTGACCCACTCACCCCTGTATCCCCCCACAGAATGAAACCATTTCGTACCGTCACTGTGGGCTCCCGGTCATTGTCAGCTGATGACACAGCCAGGCTCGAACCCGGGCTGTAGGTCTCAGCTTGCTCAAGTTTTGGAGATTAGATTTTTAGTATTCAGGTTCTTCTACGTGTCTAACAAACCAAAATCAAAGATGAAAAGTACATTCATAGAATTTATTTTTATTTATGTAGGAATATTTAACGTGCAGAATGTGCACATTTCATCTTTTTGATTGTGACTACAATTCTGCCCTGATTCTCATTCTTCATTAAAGTTTCATTTGAGGCCAGACCATTCAGACAGTGTGAGTGTATTTAATTTTGACATTTACCAGGTGTAATGAAACGTAATAACTATTTATTAACCTTTGTTATGTATATTCTTGATTTTTTTGTCAGAGAACCAGAGATTGTCTACTACCACGCTGCCAAACTGCTGTTTTGTAGCGTAATTCAGCGGTGTTGTCATGCCTGTTTCAGGAAAATTGCAGTAGTGACAGAATGCAAATGAGTACAGAACAGATGAATAAATTACCTTTGCTGTTGCCATTTTTTGTCATTTGCATTTGTGAGGGATGAAAGACAAGACATTTATTCCAATTGAAGAGCTCTGAAAAGGGGGATATCTCCATTTGCTCTTGTCAAAACTCAAGGTTCCTGATTCAAAAGAAAAAAATGTATTGTGCTTTTCGCACATGGTTTTTTCCTGGTGAAGGATACATTACTTAAAATTTTAATTAGGTTCAGTATGTGTCATCTTTATGTATGATTGTGACTGTGTCCGTCATCCTGAATAGCAGAGTGTGTGTCTCACTCACTGCTGGCTGCAAGCACAGATTGGGCCAACACATGATTGGATTGTGTGTCTGTGCTGTGTGTTTGTTGTTGATTTCCAGGGTAAAGCAGCTAATGCAATGTTCAGTATGGGCGGAAGAAAACTTTGTGGAGTTTCTGATTAAGCTGGAAAGGTCAGAAGTCTGTGTCATTGCCCTGTGTAACGCTGCAGTGAGTGGTATTTAGAGTCTGACTGTTTAGAGGGAGAATAACCTCAAGAGTTAAGACCTCACAGCTGCAGCTTGCACATCTTCAAAGCCCAGTGGTGGTTGACAGGTTTTGGCCACGTTTCTACCGAGCAGCTTTGAATTAGCTGCCCCCTAGGTTTTCTGGCAGCTCTCAATAAGGTCAGTGTTTTCCCATTGCTTAAATCACACCTGTCTCTCCAGACATGAGGCTGACACATGTCACTGCCAGCGCCAGTTTCAGATGTAAAATAGGCCTCTTACATTACCTGTGCTGATCTCTTCATGTATAATTTTGATGGTGCTGCTTCCCTGTAAATATCTAATCTGAGGCATGTGTGAGTCATCCTGTCCCAGAGCACAAAGTATCAGTCATGTACACTATAGTGCTGCTTTGTACATCATTTTATTTGTATGAATCCAGAGTTTGCAGGATTAACTGACAGTTCATACCTGTTATTATTGCAGAGTGTTGCCAGCCTTGAAAGTCAGACTCCGCTTGTCCCTGAGCTTGTGAATGTTCTGTAGATTTTAGATCAGAACTGCTGAAAGCACCTTCATTAATGATCTGGTGTCTAAATTTCAAAAAGGGCACAGAGGATCCACTTTTGAAATAACATGGCACATAAATCACTGCAGCGAGGGTGAGGAGATGGAGCAGAATGTCATTACTTTCAGTCCTGCTTGATTTACTGTGGAGAATCTGATACAGAATCCTTTAAGATCAACATAAACCGCAAGGCTGCATTACTGAGATAAAGTGCTACACAGTCAGACTGGTCCATAAAACCTACTGTCAGTTCCTCCCTCACAATAGGCGCTGTCAGCGTCCCGTAATGGCGTCTCGTAATGGCACTGTCTGTGGCCATGCTATCCCCACAGGCATTACTGCTGGAACAGCCCCATTTTATCATCTGCATATCATTAAGGTGATTCATAAACTACAAAAACAGCAGCACAAATGCCACCTGCTCCGCTGTGGCTTAAGGCAGGTGGGGATATTACCGTTATTTCATGAATCAGTGTCAAAGTGTATGTTTTGGTGCAGCTTGACTGAAAATGCAGTTAATAGATTGCAGGGTGCTTTCTAATTGCGAATCAGATTGCTTATGAACACCTGCTCAGAGATTTGTTTTTTCACTGAGCTGTTACAGCGTGGTGCAGTGAAATTGCAATTTGCACTTACATTACTGTGGAGTGCTTGATTAGGAAGAGTTTCGATCAGCATCCATTTTGTGCATTGTACTCTTATAAATAACGGTCAACATGGCAACGGTAGGCCGGACAGCGTGTCTGGAGGAGCATCCTGTTAGGAGGACTTACGGCCTCAGTTTCTGTGCCTATTTTGGTGAATCTCATAGCCCAAGCATGAGAGTCAGTCATCATTATCCACACACATTGCATTGCTTATGGCAAGGCAAGCACATGGAGGGGATGCTTTTGCAAGAAAACCCATAATGCGCAGTGAATAATGAGCTACCGAATAGGATACCCTCTTTCACATCCCAAATGATTACCACAAGTGATTACAAAGACGCAGTAATACTAACGCTTTTTAAGAACAGCCTTTGAAAACACAACAAAAACGCCGGTGGGAGTGGGAGTTCAGTCAATTCACACGCACAGGATCAAAGGTTACACTACAACCTAGTTATTTTCCTGAACATTTACGTTACTGCAATAAAACCAATTACGCAATTCAGCTAATCAGAATAATTAAATTTGCTTTTAATGATAGCGTTAATGAAGACATGTTAGGGCGGAAACATAATACCATCAAATGGAGGAGACTGCGTGTTAGTCTGAAGACTTATTTTGCTGCTTAAAATGTGCCAAGCATGTAAAAATAACACCCAATGTTTGGTTGGATGTGTGAAGCTTTTATAATTCAGTCTTGTAAGAGCTGTTGTCTTTTGCTCAGTTATTCTTTGCACGGTATATCCAAGCTGACATTTTTAAGTAACGGCATGAAAAACTGTAAAGAGCACTTGTTTTGTGTACCTGACCAGAGACACATACGTGTTATTCAGGGACCAGAAATGAACGGTTGTGATTGGGTTTAAAAAATAAAATACATGTGTCTTGTGAGTTGACCTTCTCAGATTCTGCCTGGCACAGAGACCAAGGACTTTGTGCTGCAGTAATTCTGGCTATGGAGCAAGAGATATAGTAGCAGCACCTTGAAAAAGATTTCATAGATCTGTGCTTTTTTCCTTCGGTTCCAGTCTGTTGTTTTATCAGGCCTTCATATCTGATGCTTTTATATGAACATGGCCACTGGGATAATCCTTGCATTGTGATGTGCTGGCAGAATTATGCCTTTAAGATCAAAGAACAGTAAGATGCCTCTAGCATGTTGGCAGTGTTTTCCACAGAATGTTTGTCCTCACATTAGCAATTACCCATCTGCTAACAAATGTGTTTATATTTATATCAAGAGATAAATTCTGATGGAAAAATAACACATGCCAATATATGGCCAAATACAACGTCCAGATCTGAGGAATGTTTTATATATATATATATATATATATATATATATATATATATATATAAGAAGCTTATTACGAGGAGGTCTGTTCTATTTGAGGGTAGATATGTGTGTCTCTTTATCAGAGGGTAGAATCGGCCACAAGAGCCCAGTGCCTTTGTTTCTTGGCTGTTGTTGAAGAAAGGGCCTCTATGGAGACTCTGTTAGAGGTACTGAAGCCGTGACTCTCGTACCTCTCGGGTTTTATCCAGGATGATGTTTACTCTCTGCTCTTCTGGTTCAAATGAGTTTTTATCCATCATTGAAAGAAATAATAAATCATTTTTACTCTTGAACAGAAGACATTTCACCATATGGAATTAGATCCAAGGTAAATCTTTCATTGCTGATCTTCTCTTACCTGCAAGGTCACGCACACATTGTTTCCCTTGAAAAGTGGCTGATATTTTTCCTGCTGTTGATTCTATTTTTGAAGAACAGCGTTGGCTTATTTTCACAAGGCCTTGGAAGGAAGGACAAAGACTGTATCTGGAAACTAAACAACTGCTTCCAAGAGAAGATGAAGTGTGAAAAACAAGGGTCCAAATCTGTTGCAAAAACTGCTGGGGATATTGCTACTTTTTATTTAAAGCAAAACGGCAAGTTGTTTATGAACACAAGTTTGTGTATTTCAGTGAAGAACAGAAACTACACACAATATTATACAGAGGAAGATCCAGACAGCTGTTTATTGGAAAGGAAAATGTAAGTGTGCTTCTGGATGAAGCACAAGGTTAGGAGAAATCACCATTACAGCAAGTGCTTTCCAGCCCTGCACCAGCAAAAGCCTGCATCCTGGCACCCACTTTCAGATGACAAGCCGCACCCATTAAAGCATCAGCAACAAAAATGATCCCTAAAAGACACTGCACACAGGACACCAAAGAGTGTGCCATAAATAATATGAGACATATCTCAGAAATATGGCACAAGCCCTTGTAAAATCTCAGATAATTTTATTAAATAGCTCATAAGATTTATTGACAGTATTGACAAACATGTTTAGAGAAGACAAATGGGCCTCTGCCTCGACCTTACTTTAGCCTGGGTACTTTTGCTAATTAAATCTGAAGCTGTTGCTGTTCAGTAGAGGAGACTGAGAACTTAAGTTCAGGAGATTATGACTCCCAGAATGAGGGTCAGACGAAAGGCTGACATTGCAGATACCCAAAATTTAGAACAAGAGCCACAGTAGAGTAGTACGGTGTGTGTGTGTGTGTGTGTGTGTGTGTGAATCCCTTTTTCCTATATATGCAATTCTGTAAGCAGGGGTTACATTCCCCAGCACCAATTTTTCATGAAAAGGGCTATATACATACAGAATAAAGTCAAATATCAAAAGGTTGTAATGCAGTATAAAATTGCACAGATAAATATACTTACACATGAAGTCCGGTGTAAATATTCAGGACTGTGACAAATGCAAGATGTAAATCACTGTCTTCAGAGAGGTGATTATTACAGGACATGCAAGAAAGCACACACTCGGAGGATAGAATACAGCTGCCTTCTTCAGCTCCCCATAGTGAGTTCACTGAATGAAATCAATGAATTCAAATAAGAAAGACAGCACAGCAAACTGAAGCAAAGCCACCACCCAGTGGGGTAAAATCTTCTCTGATTTTTAGTGTTATTATTTTGTCCCGCAGTCTGACTCCCCAGCCTCTCACTGTAAATCAGGTTTCGTGTCATAAAACGATTAATGGTGGCATTTTAATAAATGTTGTAGACGGAGATCATCGTAAACTGGATTGTGGTAAACTGAGGGCTGTCGGTGTGTCTGAAGCAGGATCAATTTTAAAAACATTAAAAGGTACTGAACACTTTATCAGCAAAAGTCTGCCAACTGGCTCAGCCACATCTATCTCAGGAGGTTCTACAGAGGCTCACTGTTCCAGCACCACACCAAAATGACTGGGACAGAGACCGCTGACCTCACTCACCTATCCCATAAGGCAGTGCATATCCCATAAGTCAGTGCATATCCCATAAGTCACTGCATTCATTAGAGGAGACTGTTCTCTGCAGCTAGGCCTAATCCCAGAGCAGCTGCAGTGCTGTGTTATTTTCCAAGGTTGTCATTTTAGTATCATTTTTGCTAATTCTCATCAGGGATTCTTTGTTGGGATTCTGATCAACATGGATTACAAATCCATATCCATGAGCAGGCTTTTAGTTCCCATGTTTGTAGATTCTCAAAAGCAGTTAGGTCTGGTTTCAGTTAAATCACAGCACATTCCAGTGTTATTCCTTCCTAATTTTGTTCAGCACATGTACATGTGTATTATCACCCAGAATGTTTAATCAGGGCATACAGGATGTGAGCCTCGTCCTGAGAATTAAGACATCCACGCTCACGCTGTCAAAAGGTGCTGACTTCTCACATTGATTATTTATATTGATAATTTATGTATGGTCAAAGTGCAGATCTTGCTGTGTCTTATGTGCTCATGTGCACCAGTGGCATTCATTTTTCAGGGTAAATACATTTAATGTGAGTGGACAAAAGTATCTGCTTTAGAAGACGTGCTGATTACAGAAAAGTTACAGTGTGTTTTATGAGGGTTGTAATAGTGGCTGCATCTTTAACAGCAAATTCAGGAAGCTGCTGCTTTTTAGGCTCTTTAAAGGTGCACTTTCCTTCAGTAGTTGTGTGATTTGAGCTTCCTGCCTTTGCACTCGTGTTTGATCAGACAGTTGTCCACAGGTCCCTGAGTTGCCCTCCCCAGAGACAGCATTCTGTTCATAGAGGCTAAATTGACAGCCACAGGCACAAAACAGGCTCCACTTTGCAAAGAACAAACCTCATCCTGCATGCTGTGGCGGTACTGGCGTAGATTCCCGCCTGTGTCTGCAGGCACACGCGTGTCTTAGTGTTTCGGGGAGGTTCTTTGCAGTTGCATGTGATTGAAATCGAGAGCTGTGAAAAAGTGGTCCATTTCTTCACTTCCTGTCATCTGGGATGGAAGCCATTTGTCTCTGGCTGGCACCAAAAAGGGTCACCTGATATCGCCACCTGCTTCCTGCGGAGGTTGAAATGGACGTCTTTGCTAAGATAATTGCTGGGTTGCTTCCCCTCCCCCCTAATTTGTGAGTTTAAGGGCTGTCAGATCTATTTCTGTTGATATTTCCAGGTTTACTGCTCTCTTGAAGGACAGGGCACTTTTCATGAGACCATGTATAATTACGCTTGTTACTGTTGCACAAACAACCACAGCATAGTAATTGTATTATGTCTTATGAAATAGCCATGCAGTACACAATTTGTGATCAATGTCACAGAACATATATAAATATGGATAAAGCATCAAAAGAATACTTTTTCATCCCATGTGTTACATAAGGAGACAGTACCCACTGGACACATTGCTGTTTTGAAAAGTACAAATTGGCTTGTTGTAACTTCATGGGAAGCCCTACATTTGGGATCAAAGGAATTAAATGACCAGGATGAGTGCAGTTGCTCTGTGATGCTGTGTGAGACAGACTGGCTTTTATTCACAGTGTGAAATGGCTCCTTGTATGTTTGAAAGCATCATCAGACATTCACATTTGAAAAATTTGTAATATTTGAAAATGAACAATTGCAGTGTTTAGCTTAAAAGCCAGTTTCTCGTACTGGGCAGCGATATGAATGTCCTGCGTGACAGAACATGGTGTTTATTTTGTTGTAAAGTCATGGCAGAGAAAGTGGGGAGAGCTGTGCGTGTTCAGCAGGTTACTGCCAGCAGCACTGTGCCAGCCCTGGCGCTCTGATTCTCTGCAGCCTTGCAGTTTCCATCACAGCGAAAATGCATTCCTTCCTATGCACCTTTGCCTTCATGTCTGTGTGAATCTCTGCCTGCATTAGTTATGTTGTGGAATGATTGGCAGCAACGGGGGGTTTGTGTGACAGGTTAAAAGCAGACCCTTCACTCTGTGATTTATTTCTCCTGTTTGATGAGAGATGTATAAAAGACAGGTTAAAACCACAGTCCTAACCCTCACACTTCACAGGAATTTCGTGACACAGGAAGCTGCATTCCAACTTGAGGATTGAATTACAGGGTTGTTTATAATATTTAAAAAACAGTTATGCAGTACACATTGACAGATTTTCGGGCATACATTTTTGTGTAACTAATAAAACTTGTAACACATCAGTACTATATTTGTCTTTGTTATTTATCCTATAAGCGCAGGTGTGAGTTGCAATTCAGTTTCAGTGTAGTTCGAATAGACGATTGTGTTATGTTTCTTGGAGGTGTAAATCTATGTTGAGTATCCTAGATAATACAGTTTCTCGCTGCATGTCTTAGAAGAGTTTAATATTCCTCTTCCTCGCCAGTTGCTCTGAATGTGTACATGCTAGGAGCATCAGCTGAATTTGATCGCCCAACATTATTATTGTTTTTAGAAGCAGGGATCAAGTGAACTTCTCGGAGCAAGCATTGATTGTTGTTGCTTTGGCTTTGATTGCTTCAGTGGAAGTGACAGGCCTCCTTCAAGGTCCCTCTGAAATGAATACGTAATTATAGAAACAGACTGAGAGGCAGGTTGAGAATGTTAGACACCACAGAGCCAGGTTGGCTTTGGTGTCGGTGAATGTGAGCCTATACAGAGCAGTGCTGGCGGTCAGAAGCACACATCAGATCTCAGATGTGCTGTTGAATCCTCAAGCGCTGACATTACCTAGCAGCAGGTTCTCCCAGCCCGTGAAAAGAGCACATTTAAACACAAAGCGTTTCTGCAATCCCAGTCTGTCAAGCTATAAAGCAAGGTTATAAACATGTTCAACTTATTACGAAAACTCCATCTGAAAACTAACCTACTGCATGACATCAGGATTTCTGATATAACAAAAGGTTATGGGACATCACCCAATATCAGACGCAATACTTGAGATAAAGGCAAGGCAGCACCTGATGAAAGCCTCGGGAGAGTAGAAGGCAAGGCAGCACCTGATGAAAGCCTCGGGAGAGTAGCCATGAGCAGTGTTGAGCCTACGGAGGAACAGCAGGGGCGCAGTGTCTATAGATGGCAAAGCGCAGAGATTTAATGGCAGTGCCTGCAGGGGTGGTGTTAATCAGCACACTGCTGCCGGAGCTGCTGCCGCTAATATTGCTGATTATGTGTGTGGGGAGCGAAGGCTCTGCCCGCTGGAGGCGTTTGTGTGGCGATGGCCATACCATCATTTCATTCCAGCATGACACTTAAATGAGTGCTTACCGGCTTGCGTAACCGTGGATGGCGAGAGGACAAGAAGGACTTTGGTGACTGAATTTACCCGAGCGCAGGAGCTTCAGCACTACATAGATGGAAACACTCACTTCCCTTGTCCTCTTTAAATGACAGAGCCACTCCTCCACTTCCATTAGCCCTCCTCTCAGGCCTGCGTTACTGGCAGTGCTGTAAAGAGCTGCTTTGTCTGTCCATCAGTCCCTCAGTCAGTGCATTTACACATGATTGATGAGGGCATTTCATGTTTCTCATTTAACTGCTACTGCTAAGACAGATGTGTGTCTGCTGCTAATGTATGAAATTGCTCTGCTACAGCTTACAGTTTTTTTGGAGATTAGAGATTGGCAAAGCATTATGGTTCAAATATCATTTAGAGTTTATGGTCACTGTCGTGAATAACCATGTCCAACACAACATAATAAGGAAGTCTGTTGCAGTCCTACTCATCCAGAGACAAAGACAATAAAGATAGAAACAAATTGCAAGAGAAAAATAGTTCCAGATCTCCTCTCCTTTTTTCAAGCACTATTTGTAGCCTTGTCTTTTTTTGGGTTAATGTACATTGGGCATCTTTTCAGAAGCACACGTTTTTGTCGCCAAGGAACGAGTCGTGATTTTATCAGAACATTGGCAATTCTCATCAGATCATCAGCCAAAATGAAAAAGTCATTCCGACAGTAGTTTGACTAATGTATACGGAAAAAAACAAAGCGTTTTATTTCTTTTTTGTTCCAGTGGAGAATTACACCCTGCACTAAATGGTTTCAAGACCCATTTTGGAGATCTCACTTTATCCATCTGTCCTGGTATAGT
The DNA here is from genome assembly GCF_013368585.1 of Megalops cyprinoides. Classification (NCBI taxonomy): domain Eukaryota; kingdom Metazoa; phylum Chordata; class Actinopteri; order Elopiformes; family Megalopidae; genus Megalops; species Megalops cyprinoides. The sequence continues at coordinate 1,305,448 of NC_050607.1, read as the reverse complement.
GGGTGTGTGTGATGGAGGATGCAGCTTTTAAGAGGGCAGGAAAAAGGCAGAGTGCAGCAGAGGAAGCATCTTCAGCAATCACGTACCGGTCGGTAACTTTCAGTGCCACTGACACGACAGACCTTTGCTTGCCGTTACACAGTAAGGCCTGGAGGGAGGAGCGTGCCAGAGAGGGTGGCTGATCAAAGGGCCCCTCTGTCCTGCAGTTACAGAGTGGGAGAATAAAGAATATACAGAAAAGAATCACCATTAGCAGGCATGCACCACGGGTGCTGAGGGACAAGGCCACACCTGGCTGACCTTACCATGGCGCTCAGGTACAGAGGGTAACCCGGACGCAGTGACTGTGAGTATTAACAGAAATGAGATTTGTCAGCCGAACTGCTAAATGATTGATTTGGACAGTGAAGCACGGATCTCAGATCAGACGGGGACTCTATGGAATGCAGAGCGCGGCTGAGCTCGGCAGGGTCTGCGTTCCTGCGGAGCCGCCGAGGGGATGGTGCTCTGGCCCGCTCCTGCTGCTCTGGCAGCATTCCCCTGTCAGACCGAACAGCATCATCTAACCCTGCACAGCGCACAGTCAACATAGCTGTGCTCACAGGGCTAATCTGACCTGTGACATGTGCAAACGACACCTCATTACTTTAAATTAAGGGGGGGGGGGGGGGGTACATATGGCAGCGGGGTGGTCGAGGGGGCACTTGCTAGTCTCAGACTCAGAAAGGATGTCAGATGTCAGAAATGTGCTCATTATAAGTTGTAATGAGGGCACCGTGGGGATGCACATCCCTCTGGAGCAGTGATATGTGGGGTGGAGGGAGGAATTATGGGTAATGGCACAGTGGGAGAGCTACTCTTACAGCCTGATTTTACCATTTATGTGATTGCAAAGTACCACAGCAATCGTCCGCTCACTACCTGTGATTATTGACAGACGAGAGTGAAAAACATTGTACATACTGGTAGTTCAGCCTTAAAGAATAAGTGTTTTGATTTTCAAGAGAATAATTTTGCAGGCAAAGGGGGGCGTAGTTAAGTCATAACGACACTTTGCACTTAACTTTGCGAAAGGAATTTCTTCATTTCTTCTACTTACATAGTCTTGTGTTCTCATTCCTGTTAGTGAAGGTTGATGTGATATGCAAGAATTTAAAAAGCTGGGCTGAGTTAGTTTTTCCTTCATTGGCCACAGGAACATTAAACTTTGTTACTTCTCGTCGCTGAAATGTGAGCTACATTAAAGCGCAATAGAGTTAGAGGTTCTAATTATTCAATTGTTAACAGAAGTTAAGCGGTGTGATGCTTTTTTTCTAAGTGTAAAGACAGAAAATCTTCACTGTAACCTGATTCCAACTTTATCATATCACTGATTACATGACAAATGACTGTTACAAGAACTTCCATTTTATCAGGCATTACAGTACATTACATTACATCATTTAGCAGACGCTCTTGTCCAGAGCGGCTTCCAGCACAATAGAACAAAAGTGCATCCATTCAAGTTAAATGAGCGACAGTGTCAGACCGGGCTAACAACACTCCCAGACCAGTGAGTCTGAGCATAACACTATTAAAACCCTACCACAAGGTAACTTGTGCAACCTGACTAGACAAGGGAAGCCAATAATACTGGCATACATCAGTCACTAGATGACATAATCCAAAATACATTGCAGTACTACACATAAAATAAACAGCAAGTACTACAAGTAGCAGGTGCTCTGGAGAAGATAAGTGGGACAGGCTTACGTAATTGGCTAGATTGCTGTGAAATTGTGGAACAGTGCTGTGCCTTTGTGGTCTTCATTCTTAAAAATGTGTGGGTAATCATTCAAAAGTACCACCCACACGTACCTGCCATTTCCCAGGCTATGATGTATTCCTGTAATATCCTTGTAAGATGATGCTGTAATGCCCTCTTGTGGTACAGAGCTCTACAATTCTAATACCCATCAGACAGGTAAACTGAAAAAGAAGAAAGTGACTAGACTTGAACTGGGTCCATAATTCTGCTTGCTGGAAAAAATGCTTTGTGGAAGTGCATGTATTGCATATCAACATGGATGGATAATGAAGTGACAGAGATTTAAAGTCACACCTGCCCTGGTAGATCATTACTTGGCTGAAGGTTCTATATCATAACGCCTCAAAAGCCCTGCTACTCACAGCAACTGACAATATCAGCCTGAGCATGTGTATCAATCACTCAGAACTCAGTTGAGATGGGAGTGATGATGAATTGAATTAAGCAGAAGTACTGCAAAATGGGTTACAGTCACCAAAAAAGTCAAACGTCAGTTGATGATACCACTGGCCATCGGGTGTTAGCCTTGCAATTATAGCAACACCATGCCCATATACAGAGGAGCAGGCCCTGGGACTGAGTAGAGTTGAATGAATAAGGTCCTGCCCTCCTGTAACAGCATCTCTCCATACTGAAAAGGCCTTTAACAGAGTTACCCTTTTCTGGACCATTTTGGAATAGAAAACATAATTAATTAGATCAAGGCCTTAAATGGCAAAGAAGCAGCCTTTGTCACTACATATTGATGTGTCACAATGCTTCACATTATTCAGAGGATTATTACTAATGCTGTTTTCTGTATTTATTGAACTGTTGGTAAGAGCCATTCACTAGAATCACAATAGTCAGAAGAAATTATGGGAGTCAGAAGGAGAATCTCAACATAAAACCCGTTCTGCTGGATCCTCAGCCGCCTTCAACATCATTACCTACAGTCATCAATAATATAAATAGTGTCAGTGGAGTTTCTGCCCTCTCCAAATCAGCATTTCTTCCTCTTAAAAAATTCAACCAGCGTGCTGTGCCCAGGGCTTTCCCCTCCAAAAGCTGCTGAGTGAAATATTAAAGACTCAAGCTAACCTCAAACCTGGATGACCTGACGCTGCCCGTGTTCCTGATGGGTCTCATAGCAGCTGCTGTGACGTGCAGGTGCAGCGCAGGCTTTCGCATGGAACACGCACTGAGCTCTGCCGTATGCCTGCAGTGGCCGAACACTGGCGGTGCAAACTGGCTACGTCCCGCTGGGGGGGTGGTCTCACTGCACTCCCCCAGGCCTGCGAGGGGAGCAGGCCCTGTCCTCCACTGAGCACCCTCTCCACTGTACTCCAGTGTAGCGCACTGTGGGGGGGTGCTGTACACTTTGAGTGTAAATTAAGTGTAAAGACATGGATGGTATGTTTACTTAGACTGGTATTACCTTGGGAAAATGAACTCGTATTCAGCATCATTCTGGTGCATTGTGAACAAAGTGCCCCACCCCAGTCATGTAGGCTGCAACTTCACAGTACGCAGATTCATACATGAGTAACAGCAGATTGATAATATCTTCCATGGGATCAGTGAGGCTCAGGTGGTCTGTAGAGATAAAGTGTATCGGTGTTGGAGGGTTGTAAGCAGTACATCATAGGTTCAAATCCTGTCTGAAGTCTTTGCTAGTACCCTTGAGCAAGGCACTGAGCCAGGTGTGATTCAGTAAATACTGTATTCACTCAATAAACACATCATGCCAAATGCAAGCCTTTTAATGCACCCTGGAAAAGGTGGGAATAAACAAGCCAAGCAGATGAACAACAACATTAATCATTCATGAGTTCAAACCATTTGTCTAAATCATTTTACGCAGCAAGCTGGGCTGTTTTTATAATGCATTGTGCATTTCGGCAGTACCCATTTCAAATGGTGCTGAAAGACTCCCCATGATGTTTTGTCACTATGGCACATTTATTTATTTAGAGGCAGGGCTTCATTCACTGGGAACGATACTGCCCACCACTTCCCAGCTTATATTTGAAAAGGCATGGCTTCCGTTGCATTCGACTGCCATTCGGAGAGGAGGGCTGGACATCACTTTCACACACAACAGTGAACCACAGCTTGTTATATATGTGTTGAAGTGCAGTATACCATAGGGTGTAGCTTGCAGATGTGGGATGCATTAACAGGATAGCTCTCTTTATGATGAAAATTTTTAAACGTGATGAATTTGTCAGATGTTTGGTAGGTGAAGCAGTACTGTGTGTTCATCTGTTATGTTGTGTGTGCATGCAGGCTCTGTGGTATAATGCAGGCTCTGTGGTATAATGCAGGCTGTTTGTTATAATGCAGGCTCTGTGGTATAATGCAGGCTGTTTGTTATAATGCAGGCTGTGGTATCATCACTTCTTTCCATTGCCAGCCGGATCGTTGGTTCGTGCTCCAGCTGTTTCATCCCCAGGCTGGAGCGATGAATCCAGGTTATGCATGATACAAGTTGGCAAGAAGCACGCACCATACAGACGTCTGGGGAAAGGAATGACCATAATATTTCAGCATGTAGTAACATCTAAGTTGTGCATTAGTTATGGATATCAACATAGCATGTCATACCGTATTTGAATTCCCAATCTTATTCAACAACAAAAGAAATCTAGTATGTACACACCCACATTTTAACTTTAACTTTTATAATCTACTTTAATGTCTGCTTAAATGTGGTCTGTTCTGCTGTTCTTGTGTTAGACTCTGACACCAAATCAGGTGCTCCTGTGTACAGTACATTTGACTTTACTGGCATGACAGCACTGACATCTCACAGACAACACGCTCCTGTCGATTCCTCCTCTTCAACATCAGGAGGATTCGCCCATTTCTGACCACCTATTCCACCCAGCTGCTTGTCCAGGCCACCATGCTCTCCCGCCTGGACTACTGCAATGCCCTCCTTGCAGGCCTCCCAGCCTGCACCATTCAGCCGCTGCAGCTCATCCAAAACGCAGCTGCTAGGCTGATCTACAACCTCCCAAAGTTGTCCCGCGTCACCGCTTTACTAAGATCCCTCCACTGGCTCCCCGTTGCAGCTAGGATCCGCTTGAAAACCCTGACCCTCACCTATTATGCTGCAAAAAAGACCGCCCCAACCTACCTCCAAGACCTCATCCTACCCTACGCACCCGCTCAACAACTTTGCTCTGCTACATCCGGACGCCTCACTCCTCCCACCAACAGAACGAAAGGCCCACACTCCTCTCAATGATGCTTTTCCATCTTCGCCCCCCAGCGGTGGAATGAACCCCCCATCCCACTGACAACAACTCCTTCACTCCAACCTTTCAGACGTGGGCTGAAGACATACCTCTTCAGATGCTACCTGGACCGACGCCCTCTCCATTTGACCTTGTAAATCAGTTGGCCCCCAGCAATTTTGGTCTTGCATTCTACATAATCTTTCTGGAATAACTCAAATGCCCAAATACTTAGCCTTAAATATTGTCTGCATTTACATTTATGTTGCTTGCATAATTCCTTAAGTGTACGTAAATATGATGTGTAACTGATTTTTGTTATTTTTGTTACATGCTTTCTAATAAATGCAAATTCCAAATATGTAGGATCCCAGCCTACAACGTTCCAGTTACCCAAGGATAGAACACACTTCTCAGTCTCAATAAATGCAGACATGGAATGTATAAATCAACGTATCATAACTTGCACTGACCGGTGAATATTTATATTGTTAATTTAATTCACTTAACATAGACACTGGCCCGATACATAAGGAATATTTAACTCAGAATGCATATAAATGCAGGTTTTCTCTACAGAAGTGTGCTTTGGAAAACTCTTCTTCAGTGATTCCGTTCCCTTCTGGAGGCACATGATCATCTGATTGTTTATGAACTACACTTACAGAAAATACCACAACATATTCTGTGGTGCAGCTGACAGAATATGTTGTGGTAGCATTTGTCTCCCATGAAAAATTCTATTAATGCACCCAAACTTTGCTCAAAGTTATAATAGATGTCGACACTCAGGGGTTGAACATAATACCATAATACTGTCCCTAGCTTCTGTTTGCTCACTCACTGTTCAGTACTGTTGTGCAATATTTCTCTTTGATGTCAGACAGAAAACAGTCTACTCACATTCTTGGTAATTTTTTTGTAATGTTATTCATGGAATGGATAGACTGCGGTGACCTGTGTAAATAAAAAGGTGGGTATTTTAAGATGACTGGCTGTTTAACTTCTGATCTGAATTTGGTCACAGATCCATTTTCAAGACACTTTTACTTACTCAACTACTGTGGTCTCGTTGTCTGTAATATTCTTGTGCTCCATTGATCTGTCACTGAAAAAAAAATCTTATTAAAACATTTTTTGAAAAAAGTTGCCGAATTAATGATATTTTTATCATCTTTTGTCATTGAACAGTACTTATTTTTTGAAGGAATGCTGTGATATATTTAATGTAGTATTGTATATTCCCTCCACTCCCTTGGGCTATAGTGAAGCAAGATTACAGTGTACTTACAAAGTCTCGTTGCTTTGCCTGTGGGAGAGGAGAAATCATAGGTAGAGTAAATCCTCTGTAGGCAAAAACATTACACATAAAATCTGGTATTGATCTTTTCTGTCTCTGCATAGCTTTCTGATCATAACAACATAATATTGATATTGTTACTCATCTTTACCACATAGAAACAATGTCTTACCATACCTTTCTTTGTTTTCCTCAGGTGGCGTTTGGGTGGGAAGTCCATAGACAAAGCTGAGCAAAAACAAACCAAAACACAAGACTGGCTTCATTTTGGGGTACACAGCAGTCCAGTGTGTTGAGATTGATCAGAGGAGCTGAAGTTTTGATTATTATTAATGCCAAACTGACCCTCTCACTGTGCAGCTCTGTCCATATATTGGATCAAGTGTCCTTGTGTGTGTTTGTGACTCATCCATCACTGCCATGTTCTATTGGGATTAATTGAAGGACATGTGTCGTGCTGAAGACTGATGATGGTGAAATATTTGTTAATGCCAGTTTGGCCTTGGACAGCTTTTTTTTATACTGCAGGGAACAGAATGTGCTGTGAAAAGTCTCTCCACTATAAAACCTTTACCCCTTAACTTATTTTGACTAAAGAGATGAAATATTAGTTACTAGTTTTCTTCCCATGATTTAGCTTTTAGTCTTGCATCCATATGGCCTATTTGGCATGCAATACCTTCCTGTTTTTTATCATTTGCTTCTTACTCACAGGGGGAAAGTAATATTTCCAAACAGCTATTGTTACAGCCTGGTAACTCTTTCTTTTCTGGGTCAAAAGAAATTAATGTGAGCATCTATTCTCACTTAGGAGGATGTTTAAATGTGTGTGAATTTTTCAGTAGTACCCGATGAGCCACATGAATGCCTCTGGTGGGAAACTGTCCTCACTCACAGCGAGGAGGGAAATATTTTACTATTAAAATGACATCATCAGCTGGAGGTTAAGGCTTGTGTTTAACATTGATACGATACATTCCATTCCTCTGATTCCATTAACATGGTTTCCAGCACCAGCTCATGAGCAGGGCACAGGCCATGCACAGACATATCTGCATTACAGCATCTCTTTCCACTTCACATTAAATATGTTAATCATTTAGGCAGTCTTACATTACAATCTGTTTGATTATGAAGAGACAGAGATCAATTTCCTTACCATCAAACAAGCTGTTGGACAGCTGAACTCATGTCATGTCATACACATTACTTTATTATTACAGAATGGAAAATGCAGAGGAAATTAGAGCAAAGAAAGGAACAGCTATAAGGCATTTATATTTTTACATGGTCATGCATTTTGAAGATATCTGTAATATTGTTTGTGTAATGCTTCACTACCTGTTTTCACCTCACTTAATTTCATCATAATACATGTACATATTTACCATATTTATAAAGCAACTGAAATCCTCATGTTTATGACATGTTTCATTATTGATATTCCCTTGACATCTTTCAAAAGGAATAAGTTAATACATTTACAGTTACTATATAACACATACACATAGCCGTTGTTCAGTATAGTAACTAACAGTGTCAGCGGCTGCTTGTCTGAGCAGGGAGCACTTGAATATTCTTTTATATCAACACCATTCCTTCCTATAGCATTGGATGTGATCCATACATGACCTTGCATTAAAATGTATTTAAAAAGTTATTGTATTGTAGTTTTAAAAACAAATTCAAAATTCAGATTCTTCCTGCTAATGCTGAATCCTCATCAATTCATTTAGCACCTGAACGTCAGTGTGAGCTTTTCCCGTGTGTGCGATCAGTGACACTTTTCCATGTTTCCCTTAGTGATGGCCACATGAGTGCCTTCAGGATTAGGCCTCCACCTCACCTGAGGAAAAAAAGAGGCTGCCTGTCTTGCTCCAAAGAGAGGGAAAATTATGACTTGACCTCCACAGAAAGAGACAAGGTAAAGTTTCTGCAATCTTGTTTGAGAGAAGAACCCTCTGAACGCTACGTTATCACAAAACTGAAGAACTGAAATCTGCTGAAAATCAAAACATCATGATTTGTATGATATTCGGTGTTAAAGTGATTCAGGAAGAATATATTTGGGAGGTTTGCCAGGAACAACCTTGGTCTCCATAGACAACCATTCAACTGGTGTGTGGAAGAATACAAACTCAGGATGTTGGGTATCTTTCCTGAAAAGCAATTATTACAAATCCCTCCAGAGTGAATTTACAGTTTTCAGTGGAGCATCATTTAAACTCGTGGAAACCAAGGCAGCGTTTCAGAATGTGTATCTACACTACACCTGCACAAGTGTGCCTACCTATTAACTACTGTACAAATACTGATTGCGGATGTTACAATGGGTAATTACATTAGCCACAAAACGGTTCAACATTTACAAGCACACAGAAATGTATGTGTACACAGTAGGTACAGTGTACCTTTGTTGGTATGGTGTAAATGCATGGTTCCAATAATTGGCCCTTACATACAGAATAATACTGTGTTCTAGAGCTTTAAGAATTAATAGTGTTACTGTGCATAACATTAAACAGCTGAAATTTATTGGAGAAAATTTGTACAAAATATGTAAAACCATGAGGTGTCTTTGATCCAGTGGAATCTGTAAACTCCAGCCATTTGCTGTTTTCCCCAAAACCAGACTGTGATCATGCAAAAGATGTAAATGAAGCAGAATCTGAAATCATTGTGTAAACTGTACACTGACAAGTTACCAGTTACATTTAACATAAATCGTCAACACTTAATAACCCACTCTGTTAAATATGAATACCCTCCCATTGTTAAGTTTTGATAACTGAACCACACATTTAGTAAACATAACAGCAGGATATTATACAGAGCTCTTAGACAATAACACAAGGTTAATGAGACTCAACAAAAAACCGCCACCGGAAGCAAAATTTTTCCTCCTCAGTTTCGTCAGGAATGGAAATAAGTTCTGGGACAAAAAGCACTGATGTGTGGGGATACCTCCTGAATGTGCATCGTGCTCCATGGTACGCCCTGCCCACACCTCGGGCACTGCCCTCCCACTGAGAGGCGGGGATTATCGGAAGTCCTCTGCGGAGAACATGCCCTTGGCCCTGCGCAGTATGGAGTCCTTGGAGGCGTCATACGGGTGCTCCTTGGAGGGGATCTCTAGCACCGCGGGGATGGACAGCATGTGGGCATCTATGGCGTGCCGGATCATCTCCGCGATGAACTGATTGATCAGGATGATCCCAATGTCATCGCGAGCCAGAAAGCTCCTGACACGAGACATTAATGTTTACTGACAGCGGAAACGAAACGTCATCTCAACAGCACTACTGATGCACAAACACGTGATGGTGTGTACACACAGCATGAATTAGAACGAGTAAGAAAAGCACAAGTCACAATGAGGAGCCCAGTTAAAATCTGTAAATAAGGGCGAGATACAACCAATATGCGTTCGAGTCCTTTCATTTCCAGAATGACGGTCGCTAACAGTTAGCGAACTAACAGATCCATCTAGGTAGCTTGCTTGCAACTATTCCATGGGACAAATACAGTGACAGCTTTATTTTCTGAAATGAAATGAAACTTACTTGAATGTCTCCTCTATCTCAGTGATGCTTGTGTCCTTTTCGACCACAAGAAAATTGGGCTTGCGGTTCTTATTCAGCTCGCCGACGCCTCCCAGCAGGAATCCTGTGCACGTGTCCTCATCGCCGATTACAGCAATTAATTTGCCTCGTCCTGCCATTAGAGAAATGTACAATGTTTTAGTAAGAAATTGTATGGCTCTACTGGCAGATCGTTCTCAGTCTCCTGCAGCAATCAGCTGATTGCAGAACTTCCGCTTCCCGACTTGCTACGTCAAAAATGGCACGTGACATTTTTCGTCCTCATTTGAAAAAAAAAAACAGTGCCGCCTAGTGTCCAGAAAGCAAAAAAACAGCACAGTATCCTGGACTAAATTTTGAATGTGAAAGATAATTTCACTGAATATTTAAATACCAGCTATACTGCAAAATTTGGCGTGAACCAGGTGAGTGATGAACAACTTCCTCTGGTTCCAGGTCAAATGGCCATTTCATCACTGCATTCTGATGACAGTCTACACAAAGAACTCCCCTGGTTCCAGGGCAAGCAGCACTGACCAGCATTTCAGGGAGCAGTACAGATGTTTGATTCGCTCCAAGTGAATCAGAAGCATGTGTACCAGGCTGGGCCAAGATATGAAGAAAAAGGTTGTCCTGGAATTAGCATTGTTGATACAATGTCACTGTAGTTTCCTTTTTGCATTTTACATATATTTAAGATTTCATTTAGGAAAGCTCAAGAGAGATTTTTAATCAAAAAAGTTAAAGCTTTGGAGTGCTTCCTGCAGAAAAGTCCTAGCAGTGTCCTAGGTGAGGATAATTTTCTCTGAAAAAGAAGCCAGACTGCTACTCCAGTAAATTGGTTTTACTTTTTTAATGTACAGAATTCCTTCAAATGTACAAAAGTTGTCCACAGTACACAACAAAACGGATCACATAAATAGCAACATTATACATTGAATTTCACTTAAAAGGTATGGTTTAAGAGCTCTTTAGAAGTTCCACCTCAGAGGTATTTCAGAGACATTAGTTATCCTTGACTCTGTATTTAATTACATTCAGTTTATTGTGTTTTTATATGTGTGATTAACTCCTCTGTCACTCCTTGCTTCTTTCAGGAGCACTGAGGCCTGAAGAATGGTGGCTCCTCCTGGAATGGCAGGTATGTCTGTTACATTTTTATTTCAGCTTGAATTAAAACAAAATGTTGTCTTTTGACATGTATCTGTGTATGCTGTTAAATTCCACACACCTCTCCCCCTCTCTCACAGAGGAACGGCCCTTTCCTGATGGCTGCAGACTGTCCACTGCCAGTCTGGGAGGTGAGTCTGTGACATAACAGGGAACTTCCAAGACTGTCTGTACCCATGCTAAAGCAGACACCGCCCCATGCTAAAGCAGACACCGCCTATCCTTTATGAATGCGCACTGATCATCTCAGCAAGTCTGTGATGCATTCATTAACTTATCCTGCTGTGCCTTCCTTAAACTCGTCATTTTAAAAGTGATAACACTTTTGGGCTGGCACTGGAGTAGATTCATGAATGGAAGCTCAAAGTGTTGCCCTGAAAATCCTTCAAAGCAGAATACTGTGTACAAGCTTCCCTAAAACTGAACAAGTCCGAGACTCGTACAGCTCCACAGTGCGGTGCTCTCAGTGAACTACGGAGTTAAGCGGTTCAGCGCGAATGTTTCCCAGGTCCAGGGCAGAATCGGTCTCCTCGTCGATTTCTCCAATCACCGCTCTAAGACATTCACAAAAAAGAAACAGATTCAGAGTTCAAAGCAATACAGCTGTACATCTTGTACACCACTAGTTCGCTTAATTTCACCCTGTGTCGTCAATTCGAGCATGGTGTGTGACTGTAAGAAATCCGTTAGGCAGCGGCTGCACCGTGTAGCATGCAAGAGTGCTAAATGGTTGATGAATGAGGTCCCCGTACACGTTGTCTCCCCTGACGATGTACAAGCCCAGCACCACTTGCTCAACTCCTTGCGTGGAACTGAAAACCCTTTCGTGACTCTCGTCAAGGATCAAGTTGATGGTTTGATCAAATCCTTTAAGTGTTCCCTGTTTATAAAAAAGTAAAATGTCAAATGGGACTTCCAGTAAACACAAATTGGTGATTGTTTCAATTTAAAAATGCTAAACAAAATACGAGGGAAAATTACCACAATCATCCTTCCGTCCGAAGTTATAATTGCCACGGTACCTAAGGTTCAACAGTTAAGACTGACACGGCAAATCAACAGACAGTTTGAAATATATTACTTAGCAGCTAGCAATGTCGACGTTAGCTTGCCTGTACATTGACACCTAGCTAGTTTACCACAATCTGCCAAGGACCTCCAAGGACCAAGGACATCAAGCAGGGTTTAACAGCCCGTTTGCTGATCCCAACCACGCTGAATTCACGTCGTGATGTTCGCTAATCTCGTTCTTAAAATAATATTCTCGCCGCATTTCCCAGAAAAGAATGAGTGGCGTAAAGGATACGGTTGATGTAACTTTCAAGTGCAGTTGACATTACTGATGTCAACAGGGTAAAACTCACACAAACCTCGCAGCGAACCCAATAACACTAAGAGATGCGCGTCAAATGACAAAGCGGAAAGCGAACCGCCTTCCCCATTGATATGTTACTTCGACGGTATATGTAATGGTGCTTTAAAACCATCTGAAAGTTGCATTACCGCCACCTACTGGATGGATGGTAAAGGTTATGTCCTGCTAAAATGTGCTATCCTCGTGGGTTTCAAAAATTCACTTCTGGAGTGTATATTTCATACTTCTTTAATGATTAAATCTTTTCTAATGTTTTAGAATTAACTTTGTAGGTGAACCAGTTTTTTTCTTTAATGCATAACCTCAACCCTGCAATCAGTACAATTCTGTAAAATATGGTCATGTAAGCAAAGAGATTTTGAAGTATATTTACAAAATTATTTTCTTTATTTTTGTCAAAACAATGACGCTTAAAAATGGCCCACAATGACTCCTACTTTCATGTAATAGCATGAACATCACATTTAGCAGCCTCTTCAAGACAGAGCACTGGCACAAATGCCAGTCCATTAAATAACAACACAACAACAAGTATGCATTGCAATGGTTTTCATTCACAGTATGTGCAAGAATGTTGCTGGGCTTATGGGAGAAAATGTCCCATTAGATTTTGAGCTTTCATATGGGTCCTTCCAAAGTTTCTAAAGTTCTCCTTAGCAAAGCCTGTGTCATATCACATTCATTATTTGTAAAGTCTGGTATACAAATGTTAACATACAAGAGGCTGTAGTCACATTCCACTTAAAAGTTTCTTTTTCCAACATAGACTGTATAGATGTACAAACCAACATTGGTTTAACCATGACATTATACATGATGCACCACAGACATCATAAACAACAGTGTACTAACACATAATTACACCGGTTGAATTACATGGTAACTTTCTAGTTTGTACCCATATATTTATTAAGCATATTTATGTGTTATGTAGCTGTGGACTGTGACACCTGGTTCTACAAATATTTGGCCTTGGTATCATGTCTTCTTACAAAACAAGCAGAAGCACTTTTATGGTGAATCTGCCAAATGGTTCATGTAGAGTCTCTCTTTTCACTTCATGGTGCTGGTCTGTTAATCCCTATGATGCTCGTATTTTTCAGGGCGAAGGTGAAACAGAGTGTAACGCACATCTTGCTTTGCTCATCCGCTGATGTGACGAACAAAACCATTACAGAAAGAGTCTGCATCCCTCTCACACACACCCAGAGAACAAGTGTGACAAAATGGTGATTCAGTACGGACCCACTGGAAAGAAAATGGATTTTTTCCATTTCTGTGGTTATGACAGTTGTTCAAGGTTGCATGGTTCTCATGTCACCTTGGCCTTCTCCTCTTTGATGACATCTTCCTCTCTGTCTGAAGAGTCCTGGTTTTGTTCCAGTTCAAAGTTCTGCAGTTGGCATACAATTATCAACCAGTTATCAGAGAATTACTGAGTGTCACATCTGAAGTATTCAGTTGTATGAAGACAGTATTTGAAAAGAGAAATGTAATAGTATTGCCATTTATAATCTGTAATATTTACAGCAATAATTACACAAAACCTTGGTGCATGTGTTAATGCAAGGCTGTAAACCCATTATAGTATGCAGTCTGTCCTGGTTTCTGACAGCAGCATTCCCTTTTAAAGCCCACAACTTTAATAATAAGTAATAAGTGGTGGGACTGACCTCCATACAAGTGAACTGCTGCTAGAAAGCACTACATTACTTAGGAGTAACAGCTATGCTTTCTAAACAGACTATTTTACAATGAAGAAAAATACATACCTCAAGTTCTCGCATCACCTCATCCATGAAATCACTTGAATTTTGCTTGTAAGACAATGCCAGCTTTATAGCATCTTTAAACAGCTGTTGGGAAGAATGTTGGTTTAGATGTGCGTCTATGTGGTACACGTTCCTCTCTACTGAAATACTGCATTTTGGTGTATTAAATTAGTTCATTATTTAGAGGACGTGTCAGACATTTCTGCCCAGGTGACACTGCTGGTGTCTGCTGGGCAGCACCGGAGCGGCGGGGTTGCTACAGGCTCACCTTGACCACATTGGTCCCGTCAGCAGCAGACACGTAGTACAGAGGTAAGCCCTGCTTCTTTGCAAAATTAAAGTTTCTCTGGGTAACCTTCATGTCAGCTAGAGTAAACAAAGAAATAAAAGCAGTCATAAAACATACTTTTATCAGCAACATAAACCATCACAAGACAGTCGTGCTTTCTGAATACTGCTGCACTTGCTATTGGGATTAAAACAGATACTGAGGGTCTGTACATGCTGGTCCCACAATTAGGGATTTTAACATCCATTTATGTAACTCAAATGAATTTACTCTTATGATACCAATTGCTCAACTGAGACGTCCTCAGCTCTGAACACTTTCCAAATTTCCTCCTCTTTTGTATCTCAGGAAAACAAATTTAAGCAAGTTCTCCTGGTTTGTAACTGCATGCAGGGTTTTTGCACATTTAATAGTAACATACAAATGTGAAATATCTCTCCTCTGCCCCATAAGTAAATGTGTGGCTTTTATATAAATGCATACAACGATAATATAGACAGGTACAATATTGATGAGAATGAAACTTGTGAACCTCTAATGGACTTAGTCAAACCCACCATCTATTTTGTTTGCAACTACTACGCATGGGATCTCTGGGCGATATTCTCTCAGTTCTTTGTACCAGTTTGTTAGATTTTTATACGTAATCTTCCTCTGGACATCAAAGACCTACAAAAAAGCAAGGCAAAATAAATTATGTCATTCTGACATTCCGTCATGTGACTTTAGACTGTGAACATAATTACTTTGATGTTTTTAAAGTTTAATTCATGTTGACAAAGCAAATGAGTATTTTTCTGCCTTAAAAACAGATATACATGTAATGAGTCAGCAGAGGCATTTGGCGTGGGGTCACCTGCCACTCACCATCACGCAGGCATGGGCCTTGTGGTAGTAGGAGGGGTGCATGCTCTGAAAGCGCTCCTGTCCGGCCGTGTCCCAGAAGTCTGAAACACAGGTGCAGCGTGGTAGACTGACGCGCTGCAGTTTGAGTGCAGTGTGTGCACTTTCCCTCACTACAGTATTGTGAACAAGACTAAACGTTTTAAACTTTCAATTACAGTGATTATGTTACCAGCACCTTTTCACTAGGCCTCCGTGGCATGCTGAAAGAACATGTAGTTAAACACCAGCAGAACCGCAAAAGCTTGAGCACAAAACATGTATATGTGCAGCACACATACCTACTAGTACTGCTTTCCCATCGATTGTGGTTGTGTACTTGTAAAGTGTCAGTGCGTAGGTGGACAGCTGTTGGGGACGACTGGAGGGTGGGTTATGGATTCAACATCAGATCACCAGTCTCAGCCATTACTGACTACATGCTTTTTTAGACAGAGAAGACCTTTCACAGCACAAAAATACACAGCAATGCCTTCATCTGACACTATCCTTTTAATGAAGCACACCAGGTTAAGCACTTTGCCCAAAGCACAACAGGGGTGGTCCCCCAGCCACTACCCCACGCTTCTGCCTTACAAGGATTACTGCTTTCATATTCTGAAAGGATACTATCCATCCATTAGGAATCTTTCCATTAACCTGAAAGACAGATTGGGACAAATCAGTTAAAACCTAGACAAGTAAAGCTTGACGTGGACAATCTGAAACTGTATTTAGCCAAAGTACTGTTCCTGGAGTGGTGAAATTCTTCAACTGCACCTTTGCGGTGATGTCTGCTCTGTGCCCTAAATTATAAACTCTAAAGGTGGGTAGCCAGTACAAGTAGTAGACTATAACCTTCTAAAAGTTATACTACTAAAGCTATGCATTGTGGTAGACAGTAGAAATGTCTTTCAGTGTGATTTTAATATCTTTTATAAACGTGGACTGTATGTAATAATTGATAAATATTAGGCGGATGCATATACACTGCAGCTGCTTATGCGCTTACTCGCTGAAAACCCGTGAAATAATGTCCACGCCTAGAAAGCTAGCTAACTCCTGCTAGACGTAGCAGGGCTGTCAACAAGCTGTGCTTACTTGGATTTGCCAACTGCGCTGTCTCCGAGGCAGATGATCTTTACTCGCTCGTCTGCGTCGTATTTCTCCTGGTCCAGTTCGGAAATTCCGCCCGCGTCCGCAGCCATATCTGCCTCTCCGATCAGTATGTGTGGGCTTCGCTGCCGCTAGCCAGCCTTAGCGAACTGTTAGGCGAATGCATGTTCGAAAAATATGGCTGTAATCACGTAGCTTGTAACTTATCAATAACTGTGGCTAAGTACCTACCTAGTAATTAGCTACATATGATTAGTTAGCCAGCTAGTTACATGTTGTAACATTAGCTCAAGCTTTAGATAGCTAGCCATCCAGTTTAGCGTCAGCCGGTCGGTAACTAGCTACTCTCGCAGTGTTCGAGCAAGCAACAACAGCAAATTCATGAATGCATCACTTTTAAAAGGTCCTGTTGGATTCTGTAATCAAAGCAATTGAAATAAATCACTGATGATGTGTGTGGGATATCTATCGTAATGTTCTTCCCCTCAGTTTGACTGCCTTAGTTTCTATGCAACGCATGGACGCTACGAGGACCTTGCGCTGCAATGAGCTGTTCGTACTGCTGCCTAATGCGGTGGTCACTGATTTTTACATTCACATTTTACTAGTACGGGCACATAATAGGCAATATGTATCTGTGAGTGAATATATAAATATTTTCTATGTTGTTGACGATTAAGTTTTAGGTTTAGCACGGGTAGGATGGATGTGGTTGTGGGAAATGTAGTTCTGGTAATTATCGCCTTGACTAGTACACTATTTTTCACAGCAGGTCTTCAGCCACTTTCAGTTGCCAATTGTTTTGAATAAACACAATTAAACAGGACAGATATAATTCCACTGACTCAGTTTTGGAGATCATGTAGTATCCTTATAGCAGGATAAGTGAATCGTATGTCTCTTTGTTCACTGCCGCTGATTTACCTTTTCCAATTTTCTAGTTTTGATTTTCGTGAAAGATCAGTTATTGTGCTGTAAGCACAGTTATTTCCATTTATTTTATGAGACGCGCTGCAAGAAAAAACAACTGGCGTTGTGCCTGTGGGGTGAGTTTTTGCTGCAAGGGGAGCGACCTCACTGGGAGACCCTGCAGGACACTGGAGGAAGCAAACTGCACAGAGCGTTCAGCTGCAGGCAGAATCTGAGCTCACTGAGGCTGACAAAACTTTGCTGACATTTAACACTATTATATCAGCTGACAAAACTGAATGAAACTGTTGTGAATTCAGTCTTTGCACAACGGCTTGAAAAGAGGTGAGGTTTCACAGGACTGGCTAACATCATCAGTGAATTGACTAGAGATACCTTTATAGGTATATCTATAACACACACACACACACATTATAATGTATAGACACATGAAGTTATTTTAACTTCAAACATGAGCTGAACACAGGTTACAGCTTGGCATGAAGTAAACTTTTTATTCATTGTCAGACACACCCATTTAGATTCAGGTTTCAGGATCAGCCTTGGCCTTTCAGTTCTGGAGAGGGACAGATGAATTCAGATGCTCTCACAGCTGCTGCTGGACTGAAAGTCTCATGGAGCAATGAAAACAAAACAGTATATTTCCAGAAATGGACACATGGCTCAAATTTGAGCCCTTGTCCACGAGAGGCTAATTTTGTTTATTCAGCTCTCAAACTCTTTCAAAGGTTGTTGGTCACACTTGGCTTTATTTTTCTGCCTTTTTCTATTTGTAATTGTAATTGTTATTTTTAAAAAGTACAATATGGAGGGACATACATTGAGTTCTACAAGACTCTATATAAAAATGAAGAAAAAGGTATAGAATGTCACAGGAAAGTGGGGAAGGCTACAAGCTCAGCATGTGGCAGGCCTCTGCTGTAGTTGATCATATGCACCAATGTGTCGCATTCAGTACGGAAACCTTTGTGCCAACCCTGGCTATAAACAGACCATTTCAAAGCGTTGACTTCCTTGATAATAGAGGCAGTAATGAGGGGCTGGTGCCTGTGTGAATGTATCAGCACGCTGTCTCATTCAGGTTTCTTCCCAACCCATTGCACTGTAGGTAATGCTCTTTACTTGCTCTTCTTGACAGTCTTGAGCTTTAAGGTTTTACCCATTGCTCTGGTACAGGTACTGTGGCAGCGGAACCCTTTAACTGTGGCCTTGAAGAGCTTTACCAGCACAGCGTATTGCTTCAGGTCATCCTGTGGACACTGTGGAGGGAGAGACAGACAGTTGCAGGTGCGTTTCTCATCACGGTCCAGACCCACTCTGACAGTGCCACACTAGCACAGAGATATCTACACAGGGCATGGGTTTGAATGGGACACCATGGCCGCCAAGTGTGAGGGCTTGGGGTGGGGATATTAAACTAGGCTTGTCCCCACAGCCACCTGGCATAACCACAGTTAAGCGTGTATTGTTTCAACCCCAATATATTTGTTCATGTATCCTTTGTGTTTTTTATTTATGGAACTTGTTTTATTAATTGGAGTGAAATTTGATTATGTTACAAAGAGTGACAGCAGAGTTTGAGTGTGTAAAGAAGCACCCAGCTGGGCTGGAGTTCTCACCCTGGTCAGAGCGCGGACCACCCGATACAGCACGGCTGACTCCAGCTGGGGGCACAGGCTGGTCACATGACTAACACAGCTCAGAATGCAGGAGATGGTGTGGTCCTGAGACTGCATGTGAGTGACACAGGTACAAGCACAGTTACAGACAGGGTAACCAATCAAAAACAGCCACCTTCAATTCACCCTCCAACGTCTGCATTAGAATCATGCAATCTTAGCACTATGGCTTGGAAAGAGCTTAGCTCTCCATGGCTTCACACATCACTCAGTTAACATACACAGTTTATAGACAGCAAAAATGCAGCGGTAATACTGATGCACTGAGGCAGCTTAGTATTAACTTCATTCTAGCTCAGGGTTTTATAGAGAAATTGTAGCCAGTAACTGTACGCTCACAGTATATATTCAAGAATATATGCAAATTATTAGATGTTTTCAGTCACATTTGACTTAAATAAAGATCCTGGTGGTTTCTGTCACATGTGAAATAAAATGTGAAGGGCCCAGAGCAGTTAAATCTGTGACACAGCCTTAGAATTTATGCTGTCTGCTGCTGTTAACTACTCACTTAACTACTACAAGACAATTTAGTTTCTTTGCAGATGGGAATTTTTGTGCATTGCATCCAGCAACAGCTGAAAGTGTGACATTGGGGAAATGCAGCGACACGCTCATGCAGTGAGCCCCATCGGACTGCCCCGCTGAGTTACCTTACCTTATGCAGAGTCTCAAGATCTTTAACCTCCTGCACACCTGAGCTCAACGCCTCTACATCCTCAGCTTTAAGAACAGGTTCCTTAAGACAGGAGGGGAAGATGATGATCTAATGATCATAACTAATAATGATTGTTGCTATTGCATGTCAGTAAAAAGGCTTCATTCACATCCAAGGCAAACCTTTAGTTTCTCCAGCCACGTCCACAGCAGACAGCTGAGCACTGCGGGATCCAGCTCTGTGGCCAGTATAGCCCAGACACACTCATTCCCATTCAGCTCGTCCTGGAAAGCACAGGGACAGCAAGCAGTGATGGTGTCAGAGCTGAAGTGATGGTGGGACACAGGGGCAAACTGAGACCGTTCACACTCACCTGCAGAAGGAAAACCCTCTGTAGAATGTCGTCCCCGGGGGGATCCTGCTCGGCCATGGCCTTGGCAACGGCCTGGGATTTTACAGCTGGTCCACTTGAACTCTGGTTTCTGCGTAGCTTTCAACAGGAGGTCATACAAGGTCATTTCCTGTATTTATGTGGTACCCAGCACCATTTTGGAAAAGGTAGTAAGGATGCTGTTTGTAAGTGTGTTTGTTTCTGATACAGAATGTTATTTACCTCAGCGTTGGATCTGAATGTGGGAAAGCCCGGTGTCCTCTTGGTCCTGCACTTGGCCTCGGCACAGTTCCTAGTGCTCATGCCCTGGAAGGCTGGGGAGGAATCCCCCCTTGCCTTTGCATTAATCTTGCAGCGCACCTTTTTGACAGCGTCCACGCCAGTGCCTGCAGGCCGCTGATCACTTCCTTTGCACTCTGGACCAGCACCATGTTTGGAAATATTCTCAGATGGAGCCGGGTACAGCTCAAACTCCAGATCCTAAATTAATTAGTATATTTGTCAGTCATGATTTTAGAAAAAGGGCAATTCATAACTGCACATAAACATTCAATTAAAAAAGTTAACACTAAGAAGGCGTTAAGTTGGATGCACCAAGCAAACACCCAAAATGAACTGTTAAAGGCTGAAGGATAAAAACCTGTTCATGCAGTCAGCCACACTCTTTTGCAGGGTTTTGTGTTTCCTAATTGTAGAACATCATCAATCAATTCCCTACTCTATCTCATTTATAAAGAAAATAAAGTACTTGGCAGTAATATTGCTGTGAGTGTTGCCTTCTTGTGCACTCTCTCGTACCTCAAAAAGCTCGATCTTGCTGAGGTCAGAGTCACTGTAGCTCCTCTTGTTCAGGAGAACCTCCTTCTTCCGTTCCAGGAAGCCTTGGGGGTCATCCCAGGTCGCGATGGAGCCAACAGAAGCATTTCGGGAATGTCCCGTGTCCCGATGGATGGGCAGGAACTTCTTGACGACCAGAGTCTTTCTAACAGTCGCTGCCAGGTCCAGCACAGCCGCCCTCCTCTGCAGTTCTGCCCACACGGCAGGGCCCGGGGCCTGGCCCAAAGCCAGCGTCACCAGCCGGCCGCACAGGAAGTACACGATCTTGGGCACGTTTCTCAGGCCCCGGGCCTCCTCCCCGTGGAGCAGGAGGTCCTGGCGCTGCAGGTACTGCTGCAGACTGAAGGGGGCGCCGTGTCTGCGGCTCACAGAGGGGTACTGGATCAGCTGGGGGGCCAGGAGGCGGGCGAAGTCGAACACCATGTTGATCTGAGCCCGCGTCTGAATGGAGCGAGGCCGCTTGATCCGCACATAGTGAACGGCCTCGCTGGGACTCACCCGCAGCGTGTAGACCAGGTAGCAGGCGATCAGCACTCCTGCAGGCGGAGGGGCAAAAGGCAAACTCCTCACTTTCCCTCTCATTCCCATAACATTGGTTGACTGTTTAACAGCTTTCAGGCATTACATATACATACTACCCTTTGTTTGTTTTTTTTTTTTGAGACGACCCCAGCGAGACTTGCCTGTCCTCCCCAGCCCGGCGTGACAGTGCACTGCCACCTTCCCCTCTTTCACAGCAAACGCCAGCACCTTCACCCCATCCAGCATCCCCGCCAGGGAGGACACCCCAAAATCCGTCATGCCAAAGTTGTAGAAGAAGACTGGCGAGACACAGATGGAACAGAGGTATGACTGCATAAGTGATGAAGTCCCACAGTGTATCAGAGCTGCCCTGCCCTGCCTCACTCACTCTCGTTCTCCATGAAGGTCTGGGGGGAGTAGGTGAAGCCGCTCTCTGGCTCCAGAGGGGGTCCGCAGTGAGCGTGCTCCCCAGGCAGCTGCATATTGATCAGAGACTTGATGTTCAGTCTGAAGAGGACAGCAAACAGACGCCTTCAGAGTGATGACAAACCCATGGAGAATTTCATGATTGTGATAAAGGGCTACAAAAGTAGGTGTTATTCAATTCATATGTGAAAAATAGATATTTAAAGCAACCTGAAAAGTTTGTTACTCAGATAGAGAACAACAGACTATGAAAAGACTCCCTTTCAATGTTTTCAAACCTTGAAATGTTTGCATAAGTTGTGTGGTGACAGTAGGAGGCCACATCTGGTTTGCTTTATTTTCTAATAACTACCAACGGATCTCAGGTGGCAGCTTATCCATACTGTGAGGTTATCACTGATGGTGTCATCTTGAGATGATCTGATTGTGCATTTATGTGGGGCGATAGACTTCACAGAGACTTTGAATTTTGTGTAAAACGCACCAATATTGGATAGTCTTCAGTAAATTGCCGGGGAGTCACCTCCATGTTACTGGCATATGGTGAGCACTGTGAGTGTAAATGGCTGCTGTGTTACTGTGGGTGTGAGTTTCACCGCTCTGCTGCCTTTGACAGGGATGAAATGGATGCATTGAGGAGTGCTGAGGTCACTGGCCTCCCAGCTTACGCAGTCAGAGCACTCTAAGCGCACTCTGAACACTGCATGCATTTCCTTAGTAACATGTTAGAACTACACCAATACTTACAATCACATTACAAAAGGGTTACAGATATAGTAACGGATCAAATACACTCTTCTGTTCCAGTAGGTTTTGCCACCAAGCAGGTGTTCCTGTTCAGACTCGTGTACATTTAACATTATGTTTACATTTCTGACATCAAGCCGATGCTCCTATCCAGAGTGATCAGTGCTGCCATAGTGCTTTACATTGCGCTCAGTTTTTGTACTGTCCTGAACACGAATAATAACCTGTAATACACAGAAAAGATTCATCATGAATACTCACTGTTGGAACTGTTCAATGATGCTGTACCTCTTGATAAGGCGTGTGGAAGGTCTTGCCATGGCAACAATATCATCAGTCACCCTAATGACAGAAAAAGCACGATGCCGTCATGAAATGGCTGTTCATCTCTGTCAGTGTTTGTGCATGTCTGGCAACACGGAGCTCAAATCCAATTCCAGCTGTTGAAATGGCACTCAGACTGACTGCAGTAACGGCACAGTGCTGAAGGATGTGCTTTATCACGCCAAAGGAGAACACACGTGCCACACCTCTGAGGATTTGAGAATGAAAGAGATGAAAAAAGGGCAGTTCACTCTAATCATGATCTCCTATAGCCTGTCCTGGAGATGGGCCCTGCTGTCAGGGGCACTGGGGTGTGTTTGCTCACCATGTGGAGAAGAGGCCTCGTATGGCCTGCTGGCTGGGCCTCCAGCAGGCCGGGCCCTCGTAGCGGCAGTCTATCCCTCCGCAGCCCAGCAGGCAGATGATCTGTGGGGGGATGGCCCTCACCAGGTTCTCCCGGGCCTGCGAGTACGAGGGCCGCGGCACTGGCACTTGCAGAGTCATAGCGGGGGTGCTGGAGGCAGGGGGGGCGGGGGGAGGGGGGGGGGTGTGTGCTGGAGGCGGGGGGGGCA
This sequence comes from Megalops cyprinoides, assembly GCF_013368585.1. Taxonomy (NCBI): domain Eukaryota; kingdom Metazoa; phylum Chordata; class Actinopteri; order Elopiformes; family Megalopidae; genus Megalops; species Megalops cyprinoides. Next base: position 1,281,849 of record NC_050607.1, on the reverse strand, counting down.
GGAAGATCAGGGGTGGGGATGGGGGTGAGGTGCTTGGGCTATTCTTTCAGTCACTACTGGGAGTCCAGCTGGTGCATTACCAATTTCACCTTAATATAACTAACATCATCATCTCTGCTCAGGGATGCTACTGCAGCTGTACCGGAGGGGCTGGTAGACAGGACAAAGCATGACTGACAGCACTGAGGGAGGGCACAGGGTGAGGAGTCAGCAGAACATTTCTGCATTACGTTGATACCGCAGAGTTAATATGCACAGCGGCTCTTAAATCTGACACTAATACTTAACACCTAGCAATATATGACAGTTAAACCAATGACACTTATGAGTAATAATTATCCATAAGGAAATAATATCTATAAGTATTTAGCAGAAGCCAAACACAAAAATATTTTAATGCATGTGATGTATGTATTCAGTAATTAGCCCTTTCAAAATGGCAGTCATCAGAAATGATCATTTGCAACATGTTTTGATATACTGGCTCATTATTCAGAAGAATGACATAAAAAAAACACTCACCTGTTATGTGTCACATATCTGTTGACCTGATATGTGTGAGGACAGTGAGAAAGTAGCATCAAACACGGAAAAAGAAACCCACGGAAAACCACGTTGCTACCGGCTGTGCATGCAGTCCTCCATTTTGCCCTACATCCGCTAATCCTTACTATCCCTGCCAAATACATTAGAGCATGAACATTCACACATCATAATAGGCTTAAGCTTTATTATTGCACCCTGCATAACTGTACTGTACTTCTCATCTCTGTTCACCTTGTAAAATGTCCACTTATTAAATACACACAGGTAAAAAAGGGTCACCTTTTGGACAAGCTGAAAGTAATCAAACCAGAATTCGAAACATTTTGTTCTTTCATCTGATTGGTTTTACCGATGGATTTTACACCAGGATGAGGCCAATGAAGGAGGCATTTATGTGCGTTACTGTGTATTACGTCAGTGATCGAAAGTGACCACTAGAGGTCAGTAGATATTAAGTTACACGAAATGTCATAATCGGATCTTCATATTACAATTTGCAGAAAATACTTCCGATAAGGCAGACGCACTACATTCGAGATTTCATCTTTTTGCATCCCAATGACTTCAAGTTTTCTCTTTCTACTTTATGATTCGTGTTGCCTTATCATTCAACTCCACTCTTAAGAACAGTTTGTAGACAGTTGTAAAAAGATTGCTGTGGATCAAGGACCATCACTTTCCCATCCCCTGGACTTCTGGCTGTTTGAATGGAGCTCCAGGTTATCCATTTTATGAATTATTATTTTTGGGAATGGGAAGACTGCTAACTGCTGACAAAACAAAAAGGAAATTCTGTTTATCTTAATTCACACCTGTTGTATTCCATTCCATTCCATTAAATCCTTTGCATTCATAGCTGATCATGCATCAATAAGGGTTATATTTTCAGATGCATTTTGAGATGTAGCTGAAAGCTGAGTCTAAGCCACGACGGCAGTTTCCTCATTTCTGTGGTGTGTTGGCCTTGACTCCATTCTGTGGGTGTAGCTGGGAGCAGCAGTGTATACAGTTTGGGAGGAAGCTCTCTGTGGATGCTCAGCCTCAGGCCTGCCCCACTGTGTGGGGATGGGTCTGCTTTGCGCCATTCAACATTGAGGGTGAGCGTCTGTCGTGTTTTTGTCGTTGCGCCTTTTTGTCTGTAGTGCGTTGACTCGGTGTATTCACCATTAGTTTGTTCTGTCTGGATAGCCCATTTCATCAAACCCAGCCTATAGTTACATCTGTTCATTGTAGCCTGTTGCAAAGCATTGTGGGCAATAGCAGTTAGTTAAGGCCACAGTATTCGACACACACACTCCCAATTACAAGTAAATCATTCATTCAAAATCGGGATTATTTTACCTGTTGGTTCCCAAAAACCAACAGAACCAAGCACAAGAAAACTGTAACACATGAAATACATCATTAGTTACACATAACAAGCATAAGTATGCAAAAAACATACGTATGCAGGTGTTATGCACACGTTAAATACAGTTAGTTACATATAACAAACTATATAACTATGCAGCTATGCACACACAAGTATACGACTATGCATACACAAGTTTACATATGGTTTTTTTGTTTTTGTTTTATGTTTTTAACCCTTGACAGGGGTATACCATTCTTACTGCTCAACTTGAGCTGCTCGTGTATTTATGCATGTGTATTTACTGAATACCTCTAAGAGGTTTTGTACAGTGTAGATTTCTATTGCTTAGCAAAGCAAACAGTATACACCATACTGAGGCCTGTCTATTTTCAACATGTAGTTTTGAGTTATTACTGAAACATGCAGAGTCATGTAAAAATGTTTTTATAGAACATAGATGCAGTCACAATATTTTGGATATGTGGGAATGTGTTCGTAAAAGGGAAAAAAAGTATTTTAATTTTATGTTTGGTTTCCTACACAATTAAGTTTTTTTAAATAGTGAGTTCTTAATGCAAACAAATATCTCAGCTGAAGTTTCAGTGCTTCATGTTATATGAACGTGTAATCTCTGTGACTGTTGTCAACAGCCAAGCTCAGTCAATCATCAGAAATCCTTAATTTGCTATATTCTGAAATGCACAGGTGTTAAAGTTAATCATACATGAATAATTGGAATTACACAGTCGAGGAGCATGAAGGCTCTGTTCCAGTGGGGGAGGGCGGGGGAGGGCGGTCAGGCTCCTCTGGAGCTGCTCAGGTGGTGTCAGCGGAGATACATCAGTCCTCTCCCGTGGTGCACTCTGGGACTTGAAGTGCTAAATTGCCATTGGCTGTCAGTCATTGTTTCCAGGGATTGCATTTATTGTTTGTTGCACTTTAGTGAAATGCCAATTCCAAAGTCAGGGTGAAATAGGGGAAATATATTTCTGGATTCTGGGTGATTTGTAAACAGCAGGATGTCTGTTGAGAGTAGACAGGCCCACCTGTGTCTCCTCGTGGGCTGAACTGTGGCACACCGTGCACACACAGAATGACCACAGGTCAAGTCCGTAAGGTTTTCTTTGTTTATTTTTCTTTGAGTACTTAGTGTAGTACTCAAGTCGCATTTCGACAGAAAGTCTGGACAACAGTCCGTAGGAACAATCTGCCTCTGCAGCTGAAGCTTTTATTGAGCTCCAAAAGCCAGTAAAGCCTGTGAGAACTCCGACAGAACTTCACTGGAGATGTTGTTACATGATGTTGGTTTTCTCTTCACATAGTGTCCCCACCCTTGGCAGCAGGCTACTCTTCTTCTTCCTATTTCTCCTCCTTCTCCTCATCTTCCTCATCTCCTTCCTCTTCCTCCATTGTACCCTGTAAAACATACCATGCAACCATGGGAGGCACATGATATCAGTACAAAGGCAGTAGAATTTGCCAGAACGTCTCTGCAGCAAGAAATGCCATAGCTTCTCATTCCTACATTTGAGATCATGTCTAAAAAACAAAGGCTTTAGCTTACTGAAGAAAATAAAGGCCGCAGCAGGTGACCCATGTGTGAACACCCATATGTGTGTGTGAGCTCCTTTGTATGAACAATACGCTGTTTTAACACAATGAGATTGACTGATATTGGAACTGTGTTTGTGTGTTTGAGGTGCAGCTCCACTGAGACCTGCTTTTAGGAATAATTCAGGCCACTTTTTACCTCTAGCAAAACAGCGAGGCCACTCAGCCTGGGTCATGCAGGACCACCCCTTCTGTAGTCCTTAAACAACTGACTCTGTGCTTGAATGTATGAGCTCTAAGTGAAGCGGCTGAGAAACCGGTTATATTAAAATCCTCAGGGACTTCCTTTATGCCCCTCAGGTTCTCCGGATGCCTACCGCAATACCGAGGCAACATACTGACGGACGTCTGGAGAAGAAAAACCTGCTATCAAGTGGGAATTTAAAGCACAAGCTCAGCATCGCGCAATAATGTGACCAGGTTGGGCCAGTTCTGCGGCACAATTAATGATCACGATTTTTCAAACATGCTCCCCAAAAATGAGATTTGCCCACACTTTCTAATCTTTTAATGCATTTTAACATGCCTATAACATGCCTTTTAACCTTTGAATTGATAAATTACAGACTGTGCAAAACGTGTGGTTAGAATCGTTGTAATTAGAAAAACCTTAAGTGTTGACGCTTAAGAAATTACTTTTCAAAGATTTAAGGATCAAATGGCTGCAGTAAATGAAATAATGAATGCGGTATCATTATTTTTATATGATATTATATGATATTATATTATTTTTATAATGATATACAATTTTTATATTTATTTTCCCTTTTTGTTATTGGTGTTAAGATTATTAATAATTTTAGAGAAACAAAAGAAGAGTGTTATTGGCATAATATTACTACTAATAATACAGTAATATCTGATTATAGATGTTATCATTAATGTTGATTTTCTTAACAACTTGGCAGACACGCAAAGCTCTTGGAACTTACAAAAGACTGGAAGATACATCTTAACTCATATCATTTAACTCCATGTCAACGTGTTTTAAAGCGCTGTAACACCATCGATGCCTTGTAATAATAATCATTGAAAGGTTCATCTTACCCCCGAGACGCTTCGGTTGACGAGTGCAGAGGACTGGAAGAAGAGATGAGCCGTGATCGGTTTTATACTCTCAGATTCTCCACCCCCGCAAAGTAACATGACCTGCAGACACCAGGGGCCAGTCGCTGTTACAAACATCAGTGGGACACAGTAGTAACTGACTGATATTTACTATTATTTGTCAGGGATTGATGTGTACAATGTGTAGAACTCAGCTACATCCATCATCTGTTGTATAGGCTATCTATAATCTCTTGTAATATCTTTGCCTTTTGACTTTCGCAAATATAAATGTATAAACAATTAACTGTAGTATTTTTTTTATTCTATTGTCTTTTTTCTTTATTAATTGGGATGCAACCGTATATACGTGTATGTGTCGATGAGTTTACTGTAGCCCAGCGCTAAGTTTCGGTTTCGATTCACCTGAAATCAAACGGTTAATGACGACTTCTACGTTCAGTTGAGGGCGGCAGAGGCAGCTAAAGTGGGACATAATCATTCGACAAGCACACAGCATGGCAGAATCCGCCGTAATAAAAGTGATATGCGCCAACAATGGGGCGATGGAATATGAGGATTTGGTGCTGGATATTGGACTGAACCTTTCAAGCGAGGACGGGGCTTCAAACATCGTAAGAAATGGCGACAATTTCCCTGTCGTTAATGTAAACGGAAAGGAACAAGTCATTGCTAAAACCAAAGTCAGATTATGTAAAGCCAGAGACTGCGATGGCTGTAACAATTTACACCTGTGCAAATTCTTCCTCTATGGAGTCTGCAAATACAGAGGACGGTAAGCGCGTTCCGCCGCCAGCTGACACGGGCTCTTCCGTGCCGACTGAGTAGCTCTATGCGACGTGCTGACATGTAAATATGTGTGCCCACAGTGGATCAAACCCGACACACCAGAACAGTTTATCACAAACAGACAGCAGTTTCGCTACTCATTTCTCTATGAGCACTTGTGATACATACGAATTTATTTAACGGATGGTTTTAGTGCGGTAGACAGACAGTTGTTTTGCTCGGCCGGTGCTGTTTATAACTATGAAACCCGATAGCGCTGTATCGTGACGCAGTCAAATGTATTTTGTCTTGGCTACGATTTTTAATACGAGATATTAAAGTGTAAATTTTTATTCACAAAAAGTAAAAATGTTTGTACTGTTTTGTTGAATTGAGTCAGGCCGTTTTAACAAATGCAAACAACAAAACCAAAAAGTTTGAGAAAATGAGTTAGTAAGTCTGTCTGTGAAGTTAATGACAGAAATGAAATAAATGCCTTAAAATTTTTGAAAGAAAAAGAGGTAACACCTCCAAGTTAGTCTTTGCGAGTAGCTCAAAAAGTACTACAAAAACGTTGATATGGACTGGTAAGTCTAAAACAGGCATTGCATTTTCCAGACAGTGCATTTAATAGAAGCCTGTTAATCTAGTCTCACTAATAAACAAAAATAAATACGTCATGCTATTTTGGTAACTAACTTCCTCCCCATTACAGGCACTACAAAGGGAAAGGCTGATAAATAGCTGTAGACGCGGAGTTACAGACCTAGGGCGCAAAATATTAGTACATTTAAACTACCGATGGATTAGTACTGGTCCATGCATGGAGCCATACGTTTTTATCTGTTGAACAAAATTTGTTCGTTTTCTGTTAATGACAAAGCAAAAGTAATAGGAAAAACGTTCTGTTGGTTTGTGTGTTAACCTTTGAAATATTGTTCCTTTTAATACGTGTCCTTGAGAAATGCTGAGCTCCTGCTGACACATTTGTATCTGTTGGGCTGCCCCCATGGTCTTTTCTATCAGAATTAAACCTGCGAACCTCAAGGAAAAGCTGATGGACTTTATACTGATCTCTGCTGATCTCTGTGGTCAGTAATGTTGATTCACCAAATTTAATACACAGTACACATACACTTCAAGATTATCGGCTGCTTAGATTCAAAATATTTTCACCCTACACAGTGTGTTATTGCACATAGTTTGTGGTAGTTTGAACAGTGCCGATGTCATATAGGTGAGCAGGTAACTCTCCACACTTTGGCCTTGACGTCAGTTTGTTTGGTCTTGTTCTTGTTAATCTGCTCTGCTGTATACATATGTGCTCATTTATTCTGATTGATTGGTCGAGGTCTTTGCACTGGACCTCATCACTGCCATGGAGTTTATCAGTTATGTTTATGAAAGTTCAAATACAGAAATGAATTATAGCTACAGCAGCTGCAGGAGTGTCGGTCAGCTCACATAATGGTGGTGTGTCGACGGCACTGGATGAATCCTGCATGCTGTGTTTCTTATTGTTTCTGTGGTTTTGTCTGCAGACAGGGGTGTCGCTTCGGCCATAACCTGCGCACAGAGCACAACGCCCAGGTCCTGAGAGACAATAACCTGCATGAGCTGGATAGGAGGGAGCTGTGCACGTTACTGCTACAGAACGACAACACCCTCCTGCCCCCTGTAAGACTCCCCAGCGCTTCTGGGATCACTGTGCCTGGAGTCAGCTGTCACTGCTGACTAAATAAATACAACTTGGGGCTGTCTGGCAGTTTTTTTTGGTTTAAAATCTAATGAAAGAGGTAGGCAGGCTGATTCACACCAGCAGTGTTATAGCAGTGTTATCTGTCAACTTTGCAGGAAGAATGTTTCATGAAATATGTGAATGTGGCAAACTGTTTACATGGCTTTGTGTGAACAGGGTATGCCAGCAACAGCAGGCTCCTTAGCAATGGGGATGAGAGAGCCAAGCACTGACCCAGCCCCTCCCACTGCCTGCAGTTCAGGAACCACTTTAAGCCACCTTCCACAGCAGAGATTAGAAAGAAAGTAGGAAAGCCCAGTCCTGTGTGATCAACAGGATGTGTAGCCTTGCTCCACCTCTTCCTCATGAGCTCAGTCGTTTTTCAAAACAGACACTACTTAATATCTATTAAAGATTAAGTCACTTTTTAAGTTGCGTAAATGCCTAAAGCTTAGATCCCTCTGTAAATGTATCTTAGGTCACCAGCCGAACATGGTTTCAGTTCCAGCTGGGGTGTGACAGCTTACCACAGTTGATTTATTTTATCTTTTACGTCTTTGATGGATTAGTTGTACTTTGATACTTACCTGTGAAAATTTGATTGGCCTTACAGTGGTTCTACCTGTTATGTAAGTTTGTAACATGTAAATCTATTTGTAGTTTGGAATTAATTGCAGTATCACTGGACATAAAAACTAGTACTTATCAGTTAGCCTTGTTATTGTTATCATAAATTATTTCAGGTGCTGGCATCAGTAAAGTCTGAGATCTTACCAGTTTATTTATAGTTAGCCCCACTTCTTAACAAAAGGTGCTACAGACTGCAGTACAAAACAGAACTGGTTTTAGATGTATACAGAGACAGATAAAAAATTATATTCTCACCTATTCCTAGTTCTTTGTGTAAGTTATTTTTATTTTGATGCTTTGATATCTTGTGACAGAAACATACTTAATGAAAAAATGGTAAATAAAATACCACTGTGAAGCCACAGCATTTAAGCCAAAGAAGAGGGAAAAGCATGTGCCTCTATATCATTTCTTCATGATTGCCAAACCCTAATTGTCCTGCTTCAGACCAATAAATGCTGACTGCAAAGCAGAGAGTTCTCAGCAGAAACACAGTAAAACATTTGTTTCCTGTCAGGTGTGCTTCTCATACAACAAAGGCACAGGAGAGTTCGGCAGCTGCCCTGATCAGCAGAGCTGCAGGAGACTGCACATCTGTGAGCGCTACCTCAGAGGCACCTGCAGGTCAGGGGTGGACTGCCCCAGGTCACATGACTTCTTTGAGCCCCACCCACTGAAAACCCTGCAGGAGAGAGGAATCCCCAATGAGCTGATCGGTTCCATGTTCTCCGTCTACCAGAACATACAGGCCCTGAAGAACAACAGCAGCAACACATGTGTAAATCATCAAACACAGGGAGCAAAAACCAGCAAGACTCCCGCAGACACGCCCGCAGACACACCCAGGACGCCAGGTATCACATTTATGTCATGATGTAGCTGACTGTATGCCATGATGGACTTGAGTTTTTTCAATATTTACTTATTCATGAATTTATCCATTTATTAATGACCTATTTTCATGCTGTTCTCTTCATTTCCGTAGAACTAGCCCCATCACTAAACTGAAGATTTAAGACCAGTGAGAGCATGCAAAATGAAAATGATTTAACTAGTTCTAACTAATTTGAGTCAATTAATCATTATACAGTGGAGGTTCCAAAAATTGAGATTTAATATGTAGTTGAATCACAGTGGGGAGTGTGTGCTGGTCAGGAAAGAGATGCATATCTCAAGACACACTCTGACGCCGAACTCCAGCTTTCTACACAGGACCAGAACCTTCAGTGTTAGCCCAACAGTTCGGTGTTTAACAGTATCTTTGTGAGTGCATCGTTTTAGTGTATAGCATACCTTTAGTGATAGTAGTTTTCTTTGTGCCATTTTGGATATGAAAGAGAATCATCCATACGGAGCCTCATTCCGTATGGATGGATCATCAGGAATTTTAATTCAGGAAATTCAGTGTGTTTGTCAGCGCTGCGATATGAAGTGAAAGAACCTCTTTTCCACAGAGAAAACGGAGATATGCATGTACTACATCCGAGGCACCTGCAGGCATGGAGGTAATAATGTTTTTTCCCATCTACAAATGAGCACATAGAATAGAAGACTATCGCTGTGCAACAGACCACATGCAGTATGCTTTGCACAGGCCTGCTCCTCTCAGACGAACACAGTAACTGCAAGGCTATATAAATATACATGACTGAGTTTAACTGTAACAACAGGGCGCGGTGCTTTAAGAGAGAGATGACCTCCTGTGGGATTTTCTGTAAAGACAGGTGCTGGAAGGTGCACTCAAAGCTGCCGTACTTGTGGCAGGTGAGAGATGAGAAAGGATGGTCAGATATAGCCAACAGCGAGGAGATTGAGAGAGACTTCTGTGACCCGGCCAACGTGTACAGGTATGTGTAATGATGTGGAATTAAAAGGGGGGACAGCGATGGAATCAGGGATTCTTTCTCAGGTGTAAACCTTCCCTTTTGGACACTGTTGATGTATTCAAACCTCAGCCTGTAAAAACTGTATAGGCGACAGCTGCTGCACACTCAAGGCGTGCAAATGTCTCCATAAGAAAATGTGCACATGGCTGACTTCTAATGATATCAGCTGCTTGGGACTGTTGTAATACTTTGCACCTAACAAGAATATAAACATAAGTTTTGCAGTATGTTAAGGCCCTGGAATTAATATATGCTATACAATAGAACAGAGTATGCAATTATCCTTTATGCACTATAGGGGGTTGACTGTACACACACACATACACAAACCCACACACACAGTACCCTCTGTCAAATGTCAGATTAATAAAACTGTGGTTTTATGGCGCTTTGTATTGCCTGACTCAGGTAGGAAGCATTGTGAGGTGTTGCTTCATCGTCTCTTTGGTGTCATCGCAGTGGAGGATCCCCACCTGTGCACTTTGACACCATGACCCGCGGATCGGCCCAGGTGAGGCGTATCTCCACCGTTTCCTCTGTGGTTCAGCCCACCTTCATCCTCACCACAGAGTGGGCCTGGTACTGGCAGGACGAGTACGGGAACTGGATCCAGTACGCATCATCGGTATGTGTCCAGTATGCTCGGTATGCTGTTGATCCAGGAGAGCTGTACCGAGGGCCTCCTAACGGGTGTGTCTGCTGCCCAATCACAGACAGGGGGGCGCAGCGCCTCCACCATCTGCAGTGCGGAGCTGGAACAGAGGTACCAGCAGGACAGCAGCGCACTGGTGGAGTTCAGAGCAGGCTCACAGACCTATGAACTCAGTTTCAAAGGTATCCGTGCAGACTCCAGTCATCACACATGAACCACACTCACACCACAACCAAAACACAACCGTCGCATATGAACCACACTGACACCACAACCAAAACACAACCGTCGCATATGAACCACACTCACACCACAACCAAAACACAACTCTCACATAAAAGCCACACTCACACTACGACTAAACCACCGCCACCAAAGTGTCCCTTCAACAACTGTGAAGATTCTGGCATTTCTATTTTGTATGTGGTACCAGTGTTGGCAAGGAAACGTGGTATTCTTTTGCTCAGACATTGTCTCGTTTGACAGACATGATACAGAAAAACAAGCAGTACAACACCAAGAAAGTAGTCAGGAGGCGGCCTGTGTTCGTCTCTTCAGTGGATGCACAGACCGTCAGAACCAGGTAATACAGCATGCAGCGTGTTTAATGAGCATAATTAAACCCTCTAAAGGAGGAAATCGTCAGAACCAGGTAATACAGCATGCAGCGTGTTTAATGAGCATAATTAAACCCTCTAAAGGAGAAAACCGTCAGAACCAGGTAATACAGCATGCAGCGTGTTTAATGAGCATAATTAAACCCTCTAAAGGAGTCCCATATTTAACATGCATTTGCAGTTAGAACTGCGTCACTGAGTATTTGAAATTAATCCTAGGGAAAGATTTTATTTTGCTGTACCAGTCACAGGTCAGTGGCTTTCAAAAGATTCTTTTGCAAATTCTTACTACATCAGACCAGATCCTTTGCCTGGGTTTAGCTGTCTCACTGCCTGCATTTTTGACCCCATTTTTTCTGACGGCACTATCATCTGCAGGTTTGAATTTTTCCCGCTCCGTCATGCAGTTGTCCACCAGGGGATGGCTGTAACAGACTTCTTCACATGTTTGCTTATTGATGGTGTTGTCTTCAGTGGATGTTGCTTTGAGTGGTTATTGGTGCATTAAAACAGGGAGTGCTGGTGGAGAAGCAGGAAGATCTGCATCACTCGCCACGCATGCATTTCATCCTCACTTACTCTCATTTCATTCAGCAAAAAAGGTCCCGTCAACCGAGCTGCTAATTTCAAAGCTTTGCCAGGACACTGGGACAAGTCTGTGACACCGGATACTGGGTACAAGGTAATGTATTTATTATGTGTATATTTCTGAAATGTTCTGTAGAATGCAGTTAACACCTGAAGACATGAAATGTCAAACAAACAAAGCCACTTTCCTAGAACACAAAGATCTGTGTCTTTTCAGTGATTTCAGTGTTGACCGCTGTCTGACATGGATTACAGGTCTGACCAGCCCTCATTTAAGTCTGTCTGTGTGTCAAGCTGGGTGTTTGGGTTGTTCTGACCACTTTTTGCCTCATGGCTTCCTGTTCCCCATCCAGAAAGTGCCCTTGGAGCGCTCAACAACTGAGTTCAAGGAAATTCTGGCGCTTTTCCGAAAGTCCATGTTAGGGTTCAGTATTCGCCAAATAGAGAGAATCCAAAACAAGGCCCTGTGGGAGGTGTTTCAGTGGTGAGTCCCTGTGCTGTGCTGGTCCTTACCAGCCGATTAACTCAATGCAGTATGAATAACAACCACTTTGGTCCCATAATCCTACTGCCATGAAGACAAAAATCTTTCTATTACTCAGTCAGTATGCTGTTTTTGTGGAAATCTGTCTTTAAATCTCCTAAACTTTCTTAATACGTTTTTTAAAAATGTCCTTTTAATGACAGCTGTGCCATGCACAGTTTGAGCCTTGTTGAGGCTTCCTGTTGTATAACATCATAATAAGTGTTTCTGAACTTTCTTATTCTGAAAGGAGCTTTTTATACATTTGCACGGGTTTTTACATTATATATTATTCCAGGCAAAGAGACCTGATGAGGAAGAATAATGGTGGGAAAAACGTCACAGAGAAGCTGCTTTTCCACGGCACTGACAGCAAACACAACGATGCCATTTGCCTGCAGAACTTTGACTGGAGGATCTGTGGAACGCATGGGACGGCTTATGGGAAGGGTGGGTCCACATACCCTGAAAATCACGCCATCTCACACACACACATACACACACACACACACACACTCAGTCACATACAGACAGACAGACACACACACACACTCACATACAGACGCACACACATACACACTCACACTCAGTCACATACAGACAGACAGACACACACACACACTCACATACAGACGCACACACATACACACTCACACTCAGTCACATACAGACAGACAGACACACACACACACTCACATACAGACGCACATATATACACACTCACACACACACACACAAAGACACCTTATGGAAAGGGTGAGTCCAGGTTTATTCATGTTCTCATTCATGTTCTTATTCATCTCAAATCTTATCTTTATATTAAATAAATATAAACAGCAGGAAGTACAACATTCAGTAAAAATTACCAAGCTTTCCTCACAATTAGTGAAACAGTCTTTTACTTCTACCTTCAGTGCTCTAAACTGAAACTATATAATTTAAACCAGCAGCTGAGTTTAGCTGGAAATGCTAATCCAGAGGCCCCGGGTCAGGACAGATCCGGGGGAAACTCTCTTACATGTTAAAAGTGACCCTCTACTTCATTGCTATGAATAATAGCTTAGCCTTGTAGTTCTCATGTGATCACTGAATATGTGACATAATTAGGAAATATTTACATACATTAAGTGATGGAGAGCTGAGGTTTGGATAAGTATCAGCATGCACACATTCTCTGGGATACACTCTTGCATGTGGAAAACATTCGTACGTGTCACAGTGCTGATACTGTTTACTCTGCAACTCCCAATCTTCCAGGAAGTTACTTTGCCAGAGATGCCAAGTACTCTCACAGCTACACCAGCTCTGTTGGAATGAGGACCATGTTTGTCTGCCGGGTGCTGGTCGGGAACTACACGAAGGGAAACTCCAGTTACCTTCGCCCTCCCTCGAAAGATGGCGGAGACACCATTTTCTATGACAGCTGTGTGGATGATGTCTACGACCCCTCGATATTTGTGGTGTTTGAAAAGCACCAGATATACCCCGAGTACCTCATTCAGTACTATGATGATGTGCCGGTTTCACCTGTACATAACTACTATGTCCCGCCCCCACCGAGGCCGACGCCCAGGCCGAAACCCCAGCCTGCACCAGCATACTCCCCCCCCATAGCAAGTGTGCCCCCCAGATCCACTGCCTCTGATTCAGACAGTTTATGTGTCATTAGTTAATTCTGTGTTTTCCAAGTGACAGACAAGTCAAAGGGGATATGGGTGTTCTGGCATCCCAGTATTCTGGAAATGACAAAGGTGGTTTGAGTCTTTGTTAGCAGGTTGGACACCGTGGAGATAACCGTCTGCCTCTCACCGGTGGACATGTGCTCAAGCGCTCACCTGCCAGAGGATTTCTTTGACAGCTTTGTCTGTTCCTCTGCTTTCTATTAATAATTACATATGAAGTCACAAGAGCATTTTAATCTTTCCTCCAGTTTTAAATCAACTGGAAACTGACAGATGTTTCACCACATTTTCACATTACTGTTTATATGCTGGAGAGAATGTAGTGTTAAGTATTTTTTTAAGTTATACTTTCAGATTAGTATTTGGACACCTATTCCTTAAGCGCTATACAGTGCAATACCTCTGGCTGTTACTATGTTACTGCTGTAGTGTCCTTGGTTAAAAGAAGAGTGCATTTTAATCCAAATATGTTGCAGTAGCAAGATCAAATATTGAAATCTATCATTTAACTATTCTTCATCCTTATCTCTATCATCTGTTATATGTATTCATTATCATATGTATTTCAGTAATTGAATTAATATGGAAAACCTTCAGTTTCCAGATAATCAAAGTGCTTTAAGACTTTATGTTTTGGAATGGAAACATTTGGAATGGGCTATTTTTCTTAGGTTGACAAATATGAGGTAAATAAAAATAATCGGATTTAAATTAATAAAAAATAACATGAATACCTGCACTGTGAAATGATAATAAAATCTTTTTATACATCATTTCATCTTTATATTTGATGGAATGCTTTGGTTTTTTTTAAACTGTGTTTCTCAAATGGCAGTCCACTTTTTGGCAGGTCACTCATGAAATTGCACAATAGTCATGAGGGTGTATTACTGACTGGCTTGCAGTAACAGCTTATTGCTTCGTACACCAGGCAAACACCAGCCCCTTATGATTTCTATATTCCTTTTCAAGCGCCAGCTGGATATCAAATATGGAAATGATTCCGATTTGGTATTTCCTCAGAAACAAGCGGATGTTTACTTTGAAGAGTGGTAATTATGAAATTATCCCTAAATTCTTTTGGGCTGACTCAGTATAAGGTGATCCTCATACACTTGTACTGCTAGAGAGGACAAAAATTAAACTTGGATAAAAACAAAATGTACCAGTTCGTGGTCAGTGCAGTTATACCAGTACTAAGCTACCAAGTACACGCACAATACTGTATGTCTCTAACCCCGGACGAGAGCAAGAGAGCCATGAGCAGTGTGTAATGACGATGAAATGGACCCTGACGGGTATTCTGTTGTCTCGAAATTGCCCGAGCAGAAAAGACGGGCTAATAGTTCCGATATATGCGCTGTTTTGCACAGGCTACCGTGGTCTGATAGGAAAAATACCGGTTTTTAAACTTTTCTGGGGAGAGGGACGCCCCCAGATACTGTCTGTGTCCTACTGCCAGATTGGTCGTTAGTTTTCCCTGACGATGCAGAACACGGGAATCTTTGGAGTTGATTATCTTTGCAATACATGGTCTTGATCGTAGCTCACGCGTAAGTTTCGATTTCTGGAGAAGTGATGCAGTAGCAGTGTTTCTGTGTGCAACGTACGCTTGCTCATACGTGACTACTGAGCACATCAGCTGGCCTCTGGAGACAGAAGGACGATTCCGCAGAATAGGTCTGCTTGGAAGTTTGGAAAATGACGGAGTCCCTCATGATAAAAGTTATTTGCTTCAATAATGGGGCAATGGAATACGGAGAGCTGGCCGATATAGGCTTTGGACTTCAGAATTTAAGAGGCGTTTTTGAGATAGTCATTGGAAACTCTGAGTTGTTTTCCATAACTACATTAAACGGGATCAAGAGAGTTGTTGCTAAAACTAAAGTAAGACTGTGTAAAGCCAGAGACTGCAATGACTGCTGTAATTTACACCTGTGCAAAGCTTACCTCTACGGAGACTGCACGCGCAGGGGGAGGTAAGTTTAAAACTGAATATTTTAAATATAAAATACCTGAATTTCCATATGTATTGTAGCTGTTACTAAAACGTAAAATCTGTCGTATGTGTATCCGGTGTGTTGTCCCGTAAGCGTTAAAGTTGGAACATTTGAAAGCCCGTCGGTGTAAATCCGGTGTTGTTGTCTAGGGGGCACAGTGGGGTCCATTAGAGTGAAGAGACGGGATTTATTTAACTGGTAAACTGGGTGATCACCGAGATGGCGAGAATAAGAAACGCAGGGGAACTCCAGATTCGAGGAAACTGCTGATCTGTGTGTCATCGACTTTGAACCGTACGATATTAAGTATTGTGTGTTGAGTGTACTTTGCTGTATATGTATTCAAACTTAGAAAAGAAAGCAGCCTATATCCTTGACCCCGTGATTCCTTCATTCTGTGTGTAGGCGAGGGTGTCGCTTCGGCCATAACCTGCGCACAGAGCACAACGCCCAGGTCCTGAGAGACAATAACCTGCATGAGCTGGATAGGAGGGAGCTGTGCACGTTACTGCTACAGAACGACAACACCCTCCTGCCCCCTGTAAGACTCCCCAGCGCTTCTGGGATCACTGTGCCTGGAGTCAGCTGTCACTGCTAAATAATGATAGCTTTTTGGAAAATAGATAGAAGCTTGCCACACAAGGTTGACGTGTTTCACCAAAACTTTATTAACCTTTATTAATTTGGTTGATTTTCTTATCCAAGGGAAAGTATAAAAGCTGTTTTGCCGAGATGCGTATTGAGGAGTCGCTGTGACAGAGGTCAATAGCCTGTAGTCTAAAAGTAAGCATGCGCAGGTAAAAGAGTAATTATGTCACTGCAGTGACTGCGTTCTTTCCATTTCCATTATTTTGGATAAATAACCTTTATCATTGAAATTGTGAGATTTACAGGTGTTTTGATAAAAAAGTACCTTTATTTGACAGAATGACAGTGAGCCTAGCTGAAGATCGTCTGTTATCTTCCATTTTAGGTGCACTTTTCTCACCTATACATCACACTGTAGTCCATCAGTATCAATATTAAATCCTGCTGTTGTCACGGTTGCAATGTGACATTTGTTTCCTGTCAGGTGTGCTTCTCATACAACAAAGGCACAGGAGAGTTCGGCAGCTGCCCTGATCAGCAGAGCTGCAGGAGACTGCACATCTGTGAGCGCTACCTCAGAGGCACCTGCAGGTCAGGGGTGGACTGCCCCAGGTCACATGACTTCTTTGAGCCCCACCCACTGAAAACCCTGCAGGAGAGAGGAATCCCCAGTGAGCTGATCGGTTCCATGTTCTCCGTCTACCAGAACATACAGGCCCTGAAGAACAACAGCAGCAACACACAGAGCACTCAACACACAGGAAAAACCAGCGCTGGCAGGTCAGCTCCAGGTAAGAGATATCTTCACTTATACATGCAACTGATGATTTGAACTTGGAATGACTGTGAGGTTTAAGGAGTACCCTGCAAAAGTGACTTTGAGAAAAACTGTAATAGACTGTAGTAATATCTCAGATACTGCTCACATCAGAATATCTCAGTGACCCTTACAATGAACACAGAGACTACAAGTGCTCGGGTCAGTGACTGGAATCACAGTGCTGGAACATGTCCTACTTTATATGGCCAAGAAGTCTTATCTGACTCAGAAAGACTCAGATGATGCAAGTGTCGATATATGAGCCTTGATTGGATTTACTTTTTTGCTCTTTGGAAAACTTACACAAGGAAAGTCCCTCCATGTCATAAATATTAAATGTTATCTTTTGCAGAAAAGACAGAAATCTGTATGTACTACGTCAAGGGTAGCTGCAAACATGGAGGTGGGTATGCCTCTGTGTGTGTGGTGTGTGTGTGTGTGTGTGTGTGTGTTGGGGGTTAGCATGGTTTTATATTCTATGAGGTGTACAGATGCAGGTGAAAAAGGTGTACAGATCAGGTAGGAGCAGGACAGGTCTGAGGAAGCAAATTTAGAAGATTTTCTACTGCATATATATAATAACTGCCCAGCACCCTCCACCCATCGAACACAGAATATCCTGCACCTGCTACATAATCTCACTGTGTTTACATCTGAAATACCTGAGTTTCATTACAAACTGCACTAACGTGTCTCTCCTGTTGAATGAGTGTCATGAGTGAGATGGACAGAAATGTTTTGTAAACACTTTACTAAATTCATTTTTTTTAATACAATAATCTGTGTTGAAGACAAATGCCAGAGAGAGCACTCAACCCTGCCGTATAAGTGGGAGGTGAAGTTTGGGAAGAGCTGGTCACCAGTCCCAGACAACGAGGAGATGGAGAGGGACTTCTGCAACCCTTTCAATGAGTACAGGTGTGTGTGAAACCAAACTGCTGTGAATGAATGCGTATCACACCGAGCGCCGTGAGGGCAGAGTGAGGCCTCATGAGCCCTATTATGGGTGGAGCTACTGTGTGGTGAACCAACCAAACGGCATTACTCACCACAGCATAGCACTATGATTGGGTCACGTCAGTGAAACAGTGGTAATCCAGGGTCCACCCATTCACATTAGTTGAAGAAATCTCACGTTGGTGAAGTCTCAGTGCTCAGGTACGAAGCATTGTGAGGTGTTGCTTCATCGTCTCTTTGGTGTCATCGCAGTGGAGGATCCCCACCTGTGCACTTTGACACCATGACCCGCGGATCGGCCCAGGTGAGGCGTCTCTCCACCGTTTCCTCTGTGGTTCAGCCCACCTTCATCCTCACCACAGAGTGGGCCTGGTACTGGCAGGACGAGTACGGGAACTGGATCCAGTATGCATCACTGGTACGTGAGGACTCACACACAGAGCTCATGTCTGGTCATTGACTGAGCAGTGCCATGTTATAGACTGTTCCCAAAAGTGTATATGCACCAGGAAAATGGTGGACCTGAGTTGTTAAAAAGTTTGTGTCCTGTTGGCTTAAAACAGCATCTTAGTAATATTTTAAATGTCTGCCATTGTGAATCAGTTCAATGCCACTGGTACTCAAATACAGTGTAGTGTAGCTCCACTGATCTCAGATACAATGCCAAGTGTACAAAAAGGCATCTTGAAAGACAAAGTGGCAGATAAATGAACAGCATGTTCAGAAAGCTTAAGTGTTGCTGTACATTTGCTCTCTTTTGTTAGTCAGTTATGATGTCATACAATGAGTAGTTATAGAGTAGTGTGTTGGTCAGCAGGTGTGTACCCTGTCAACATTTACACCCAGTCTGTGTGTTTGGCAAAACATCTAACAGGGTGTGAGGCACCAGCACCTGGCACTACAGGCCTCTGTCAAGGAAAGAAAAAGATAAAACAAAACAATCCTGTACCCTTAACCTTTGAACCTGTTCCACCCTATCACCTGTCATCTATTTAGTAGAGCCATACAGTAGCTGTTTGTCATCTGTGATCCAACTGGTATTTTTGCATTGCTGTGTCTGGGGTAGCACTGAGCTGGGTTCCCAGAATGAGGAAGGGTTGTGTAAATACAGGGCCTGCAGGATGGAGTATGGAGGTTTCTGGAGCGGATATGCTCTGTTAGCGTGTCCTCTGCAGGAAACAAACACAGGAACACCCCGCCAAATCAGAGCACATCGTCCTTCCCTCAGACACATGCATTAAAAAAGACCCAGTAAAAAGGGCTCGAATCTCAAAGTCAGTGCTGGACTTGATATTTTTACGTCTACTCATTTCATTTAATATTTGCTGGATTCACTTCTTTGTGTTTGGGGACTAACAGGAGGGACAGCACAGGTTGTCCTCCATCACCGGCGAGGATCTGGAGAAGAAGTACCAGGAGGACTGCAATGCTGTGGTGGAGTTCGCTGCCGGCTCACAGACATACAAGCTGTCTTTCCAAGGTATTGCAAAGTGTGAATTTTGGCTATGCTGAGCAGCCAATAATAGACTAACTCAGACTTTCTGTTAGCCAATTGAATAGACCAATAATTAAACCTGTATAGATGTGCTTTTCCTGTGGAAACTGAATTGATGATAGAATCTGTTTGCATTGTTATCCTCACAGACATGACACAGACAAACGAACGGTACGGCACCAAGCGGCTGGTGAGAAGGAGACCCGTGTTCGTCTCTGCCGCAGACGCAGAGGCTGCTAGGACGAGGTGAGGAGGCTGAGTGACTGAAGTAAAAACCCAGAGACAAACAGCAGCGTTCCTCTCTTAACTCTCAATGTACAGCAAGTACCATGAGCTCATCTGTAGAAATGATTAATACACATATGATAGGTTGCTTGTCAGAAAGCATATGGACACTCATAGTCATTGTATTACTGCATCTCTTTCCTTCTGAATCAGCAAAAAGGGGCCCTACAGACCATCACATAATTTCAAAGCGGTGCCCGGACACTGGGACAAAACCTTGATGCCTGATACTGGATACAAGGTACTGCATGACTGGAGAGCATGGTCACCTGTCCAGCTCAATCAGGCAAATGCTGATTTACCTGCTAATCTGGAAATACAGAAGGGTTATTCCGCGTGGTCTAGATAAGCACATGAAGGGCGCAGTGTTTGCAGACTGCGTTGCCACAGTGACAGTTTTCCAGGGTGACAAGGTCCATCCACCTTAGTGCATTTCCCACTTCTCTCAGGTAGGCCCAGATCCAATTCTGTGAAAAACTGAGTAAAACTAAAACAGTCAGCAAAAAAACAGCAAAACAACAAAAAAGTTGTGCTAAATGAAAATGTAACTGCATAAATTTTGTCTGTAAGAGATCAGGACAGATCGTATTAGGGTTAGGCTGAGGGCTGGCATAGACATCAGATGGCCATTTGTATTTCTGAGCAGAGTGTAGGGGTGCCTCTTCAGAGCTGTCTGACCTTTGAACTCTGACCTTGGACAGTCAGGTTCCAAATTTATTGTATTCTTTCCTCTCCAGAAGGTTACCCTGCAAGCTTCTATCTCCGAATACAAGAAGATCCTGGATCTTTTCAATATGACTATGATGGGGTTCAGAATTAGCAGCATTGAGAGGATCCAGAACAGAGCCTTGTGGGAAGTCTTTCAGTGGTATGTTATTTGTTAAATCTCCTCAAATGCAAGCAAGGGTTTACAGAACATTATATTTTTGTCATATAGCAGATGCTCTTATCCAGAGCAAATTGCAATTTTACCCATTTTTACAGCTGGATATTTATTGAGGCAATTCTGGGTTAACTACCCTGCTCAAGGGTGCCACAACAGTGCGACAGTGGGGAGTCATGCCAGAAACCTTTCGGTTACCACAATGCTACATTGCTTTCACACTGCAGGCTTACTTTAGTCACTTAAACTGTAACAGTGGCAATGAGCTTTCCCCCTCATTCACAGAGGCTGAAGATTATGGCACAGTGCTGTAAACTCACGTTACTGACATTAGTTGTAGTTAATAGATGTGATTTTTCTTACATTTGACAGAAACACAGAAAAACCGATAGATATGTAACTTCAACATGACAATGAATGCCTACTGCATTCACACTTCTGTATATCTCTGCAACTTTGCAAAATCAGTATTCCAGCGCAAAGCCAACTGGTATCAAGCAACACACAATCGAGACAAAAGAAACATCAGTTTAATTTAACACACTGAAAATCTTCAGCCATATACTGAGACTGCTCCAGACACCAGGCTGACACCTGCAGTCTGTGTTTTCTAGGCAAAGAGACCTGATGAGGAAGAATAATGGTGGGAAAAACGTCACAGAGAAGCTGCTTTTCCACGGCACTGACAGCAAACACAACGATGCCATTTGCCTGCAGAACTTTGACTGGAGGATCTGTGGAACACATGGGACGGCTTATGGGAAGGGTGGGTCCACATACCCTGAAAATCACGCCATCTCACACACACACACACACACACACACTCAGTCACATACAGACAGACATACACACACACACACACACGTTTGTGGATTTAATTGAATATCCCATCATTGCTCCACGAAGTTTATTTTCTGCAGTTTTCTGTAACTCTACAGGTTTATACAAAGTGCCTGAGAAATTGACTTTAGTGAATATCACATGACTGTAGAGTGCCTGTAGTGACACCTACAGGATAATGATGAAAACATCAGTTACAGGGCTGGCAGAGCACGTGGTCAGGAAAAACTCTGGGCCCCACTCCTGGCCAAAGTCATGACCTCATCTCAATCTTTTAATACCTTTCAGAAACAGGCAGGCTACTCACAAAACAAAACAACAGATTTAAAACAAATGCAGAACAAAAAGGACCAAGTAAACAGGGGGCTCATCCAACAGCATTAAATATAAGAATGTTTTATTTTGCCAAACGTTTCAAAGAGTTACTATTTTACAATGTCTTCCAGGAAGTTACTTTGCCAGAGATGCCAAGTACTCTCACAGCTACACCAGCTCTGTTGGAATGAGGACCATGTTTGTCTGCCGGGTGCTGGTCGGGAACTACACGAAGGGAAACTCCAGTTACCTTCGCCCTCCCTCGAAAGATGGCGGAGACACCATTTTCTATGACAGCTGTGTGGACGATGTCTATGACCCCTCGATATTTGTGGTGTTTGAAAAGCACCAGGTATACCCTGAGTACCTCATTCAGTACGATGAAGATATGATATGGGCTCGCTCTACCGTTACCGTGTCACCTGCGCAAGTTCCACCCCAACTCAGGCTCCTTCCTGGAATTACAAAGCCAGCACAGGCTCCACCCCCAGCCACCACCTCCACTGTGACCTCACAACTGAAACAGGCTCCACCCCCATTCAGTGCCCCTCCTGTGATTGCAAAGCCAGCACAGGCTCCACCCCCAGCCACCACCTCCACTGTGACCTCACAACTGAAACAGGCTCCACCCCCATTCAGTGCCCCTCCTGTGATTGCAAAGCCAGCACAGGCTCCACCCCCAGCCACCACCTTCACTGTGACCTCACAACTGAAACAGGCTCCACCCCCATTCAGTGCCCCTCCTGTGATTGCAAAGCCAGCACAGGCTCCACCCCCAGCCACCACCTTCACTGTGACCTCACAACTGAAACAGGCTCCACCCCCATTCAGTGCCCCTCCTGTGATTGCAAAGCCAGCACAGGCTCCACCCCCAGCCACCACCTTCACTGTGACCTCACAACTGAAACAGGCTCCACCCCCATTCAGTGCCCCTCCTGTGATTGCAAAGCCAGCACAGGCTCCACCCCCAGCCACCACCTCCACTGTGATCTCACAACCGAAACAGGTTCCACCCCCAGTCAGTGCCCCTCCTGTGATTGCAAAGCCAGCACAGGCTCCAGAACCACTGAGTGGCACCTCAGTGTCAAGCGATCCTTTATTTTCAAAGGTCACACAGTATTACCACAACCAGAACCTGCAGAGAGCCTCCGGCATGTACTCAGACAGCCCCTCCAGAACAAACTCCTCAAGCGCGGCAGCCACATCCTCCAGCACGAGCACATCGAGCTCAGCCACCACACCTTCAGCTGCATCGTACACCACAAGTGTTCAGTATTCACGCTCACCTTACTATGACAACCTGCAGAGTTCAACAGGAACTGTGTCACACTCTGCTTCACCGGGTAGCACTGCCAGCACACTCACCCACTCTCTCGTCTCCGGCTCTAGCTCAGCTAACACCCTGACACGTGCATCTGTTAACAGTGGCTCAACAAGCAGCCTGTTTCGGCCTTCCTCTCAGATTGGCCAGGCAAGCAGTACGACACGCCCACCTTCGCGGATTGGCTCAGCGAGTACGCTGTCAGGGCCGCGTTACAGCCCTGGCTCCGCTAGCCCCCTGAGCTGGTCCTCTCCCACTCGACAAAGGGCTGCATTTGCCCAGCAAACATACAGGAGAAATGCTGACAATGACAAATGTGTTCTGCTTTAGCATGATGGGCACCTTTTGTGAGCTCATCACAGGAGAGAGAAAAACTAAAGGAAAGTTTTAGGCGGATATTTTCTGACAGTGCCAAATTCCTAATTTTATATGGGATCAGAGGCCTTGTGGTCAGACTCTACTCTGACCCAGAAGGGTGTGGGGTTCAGGTCCTGCCAGAGTCATACCAAAGACTTAATGAAGGCCCACTGCCTCCTTGCTTGGCATTCAACATGAAGGAGGTGGATTGTCCTCCTTCAGGGTGTTCTTGTATATGGGTCACCCTCTTGACACCACAGATGTAGACTCTTTCTCTTATTCCCTTTAAATAAGGGTAGCCTGATTTTCTCTTTGCACACAATCCACACTGTCATCTGGTTGGTCTGGATGTGGAACACTATGCATGTAAAGCTCTGTAGGTGAGGCTGCTATGCACATGTTTGTAAACTGAAATACCCTGTAGGGCCAACTGAATTAAAGACCGCGATCACTGGTGTGGACTTGAGGTGAGGTAATGAGGGGTGCACCTCTCCTCTTTGACATATGTGTAATGGGATAGCCAGGCTATGATGCAGCCTAATTTTAAAGTTCCTTGCAAAAGTCATAGACCAGTGCAGAGTTAGGGCTTGATCGTTGATGCTACTCCCATGGTGTATTTGGAGTGGTTCAGCTCTGCTGCTTGGTCTCCATGCCCTGGTCTGATAGTGTTTCTCATATTGGGGTCACCAGAGCGGTTTGCCTGCTTGCCGATGTTTTAATAAGCCATAGCTTAGAGTTTATTCATCAGGAATGGAGATTCCCATATATCAGCACAACAGAAAATAACATTTAAACCGAGGAAAACGAAACAACAGCTTTTTACAGCATTTCCCAGCTTAATACTCAAGGATTATGAACTAATTATTATAATCCCTTTAATCATTTACTTTTCACTGATATATATACTACCTGCTAATCAGCATTTTAATCTTCAGTGGAGCAGTGGAAGCACATGGAAGGGTTGGTTTCCTCCGCGCTCAGGGGTGTGGCTGTATGCACTCCTTGGGGCGTCCTGTCTACCCACAGTGTGTTCATTTCTACTCTGCTGAGCACCATTGTCAACGTATTACAAAAAGGAAATCAGCAGCCAGATCCTCTGTGTGGGTTTTTTTTAAAATAATTTTTATATTGTATATCTCAGTGTGTGAATCAGTAATTGCCTATTTGAAATCATTGTGAAAATGTTTCTTGTTAACCTGAATTAAACAAAGCTGCTGTTTTAATGAATGACCTGCACTGCACACTGAATTCTTCCAGCAAGTTTCACTCGCTCTACTTCCCGAATGACTGCAAAAATGTAATTACACAGTATAGCTCACCTCGGAATCAGCAGCGGATTCGGACAGCGCGCTACTGGGCATCAGGCGCTTTTGCATAGGTTCGGGTCCGGGTTACTTTATTTGGACCCGCAGGTAGATTTGGTTTGCAGTCGACGAATTCATACATCTTGACACACTTTTTACAAACAACACAGACAGTAGACAGCATAATAAATATAAAACTGCTCAAAATTCCAATTATCACTAACTAAATTTAGTTAATAATTATATTAAATAAACTAAAAATAAATTAAATAAATAAACGTTGCTTGTAGATCATCTTGGCCAGAATCGGGGAAATAAGCAGGGCGCATGTCTCGCAGTGCAAACCACGCCTTCGGCTTCCCCGCTTTTTCCTGCAGGAGAGCCGTGTAGAAACGACGTGGCCTGTGTCTCTCCCGCAGAAAAGAAACGGTGACAGGCATTGACACAAACATGGGGGATATAAGGCTGCCGAGGCACATGTTTCTGTGGAGCGTATCTGTTATTTACATGCTTGCCTTCGCATCTCTCTACGTTCAGATACCAGGTAAGCGGTGCGTTCCGCATTGTTGTTCGCTTACATCGCTACGCTGAGCTTAGCAAGCTCGCTATCTAGCCTTCTTGAGCAGTAGTTTTACGGGTGATGTTATGAGAATCTGCAGGTACTGTTGGATTCTTTAACATCATAAAACATTATATGAAATGTGTAAGTGGTCACTTTTCTGGTCTGTGCTTGCAAGCGTGAGTTGGCCTGAAAGCAAATTCTTGCAAGCAGATTGAGCTGCTTTCAAAATATGGCTCTGTACCAACTTTGAGTCATTGGATTTTTTCCCATCCCTTTAAGCATATTTGGCTTTGTGGCTGAGACTTTTTGCGACAGTACCTAACGTTTGCCAGCATACTACGCAACAGCGTGTAATATCATTTCCAGTCAGTGAGTCGACTGATATCCGCATTTTCCCTTAGGATCTTCTAAAAGTCCGATTTAAAGCATGGATTTTTGCAAAGCTTGAAGAGAAGCTGTCTTTTTTTAAGATACAGACTGTGTCTCTTCGTTGCTGTAAGAGTAACACGACACTTTGTCCAAAAAGGCATCCCCGTGAACGGCGTGTTGTCTGGATAGTGTATCGCAGGGCTTCAGGCGCGATTAATCGCATCAGGAATAAAGTTCCCCCTACAGAAAACTTGTAACCGGTGGCGGAGTGTGCGGACAGAGCCCTGCCTGGCTGCGCTGGGACAGGCAGGGTGCAGTGCCCGCGATTCGCAGATCATTTTAGATCAACGTTTGTTTGTGTCTTAACTTTCTGTCACGCATTTCATTGTGGACATTATTCAGCAGAGACAGCGATTATAGTCCAGTACTGCAACATTTTATCGCAGGGAAAATCCCAGGTATTGTAGCACTGTTCTATGCATTCACTGGTTTTGCCAAGATACACGCTGACTGCATGCGGTATTAACCCTTTGTAGTCCGCGACTGATCATGTGGTCTGATTACCTGTAATTTAGGAGAAACATAAGGCAACTTTCAGAGAATCGCAAAATGCATGGCAATGCTGAGAAAAAGGTCTAATCTAATCTACTTCTTTGGCTGTCAGATACCCCCGGAAGTTGTGGGTTTCTCCTCGTGTATCTTTGCGTTGGGAGATGAATTGCGCAGGTAACGCGGTCACTGTCAGGGTTGCGCTCGTGTTCATTCCACGTTTAGATTTTTTAATTGGGTATTAAAATACTGCAGATAGTTCTTTCTTCTTCTCTCTCATTTGCTCTTTATTATTTATATCCAATGATAAGTTTTCCTACAACGAATGAAAGCTCGTAGACCCCCTTTAGACCGCCGTTTGTCTATTATTGTAGTTTGACTTGTAGCGCTGTATATATGAAAGTATCAGAAAGCTTTATGGAGCACACTACAGGATTATATAATGGTTAATTGTGAATGGATTGCACAATGGAGAAATGAAAAACAAACAACATTTACATTTTGTCATTTAGGAGCTTCTAGCCAGCGCTGCTTCAGAATAACAACAACATAGAGAAACAGTAATAAAAACACGTCAGTAAACATTTAACTAAGTTTAAAAAATCACATCTACAATTATATTACAGTGTACCGCCTTTGTCGGTAGGGGTATGGTTTGTCTAGTTTGTACTAGTGGAAGTGTGGCTGATCTCGCTGCAGACAGAGCAGGTATGTCTGTATGCCTCAGTGTTTGCTGACCTCAGCTATGCATGGTAGCTGCATGAAGTATTTCTAGTATGGTAATTGCAAAACAAGGAAAAACCGAGTTTCCAATGGATTGCATGTTTTGCAGTTAAATTACAACTGCAGTGGAGCCAATAGTCAGCCTGTATCTTTGCTGCACAGATGTGCACACTAATTCAGTGGAGGAGCACAGCTAGGTAAGAAAGCATTTAAGTTGGGAATGAAAACGCTTTCATGCGGTGGCGGATGTCCTACTGCCCACTTATGTGCAGCAGAAGAACTTGACCTTGGAGCAGTGGTAGCAGCTGTGTGTGGGAGTGCAAAGCAAATAGTGGTCATGTTATTAAGGCCTTGTACTGCACTCTTTCATCTCACATTCACTGATCTTTAAGTAACCTGGATGGGTGTCCTTTATCCTGTATTTACTGTGCCCACTGTATCAGTCAGCTACTCCAGATACAGAACTGTACAGGTATCCGCACAAACCCTGTGCATCATAACACTCTAAAATATGACCAGTGACAGGGAAAGAGTCACATGGCAGCCTTCCCACTTCCTGCCAGGTGTCAGGAAACGTGGGTCACTGTGCAGAGACAGCATTGAGCAAACTGTGATGCTAATCCTGTGAGCGACAATACTGGCATGAGCTCTGCCAAGCACAGAGGTGTCATTTGAACATTGTTTGCTGATGATGATTGCTCTTCATCTCCAGCAAAATGCCACAGTTTAAAATGCTTCCCTGCATCTCATCAGTGCAGTGGTGGTGTGCAGCACAGATGTGGTGTCAGTTTAAACCTTCTTACGAATCTGCAAGTGTGGAGAAGTTGACTGCCCTCCTAATACATCCACACGTCACCTCTGTAGTATGACTGTATTAATTGTGTGTTGTAACTGATTTAACGTTCATTGCAGCTTCCTATTTAACATTTGCTTTTGTGATTGGGCAGCTGCCAGACTAACACGTGCTGCTTGTGTGGGCATGTGTGAAACAACCTGTTGGTACAGTTTGACCTGCTGCCTGAATGTTGGTTGGCAATAATGGTCCATTCTTTGGTCTTTACTGTTGAGAGCTTGTTTTGTGGTTGGCATAAGATACCAAGTAGAAACCCTCACTGCATATTTTAGATTCTTTCACTAATCCCCAGGAAATTCCAAGCCCTTGGCTGGCTGAAGCACCCAGATGCACTGCCCGATTCTTCTGCAGGTCTCTGTTCTTTTAGTGTAGCCAGTGCTGTCAGCAAACAGGCCCCCCACTCTGCAGGTGTAAAAGGAGTGCTCGGTCTGTGCTGTTGCTGATGGGATGTGCAGCCGCTGACCTGTGCCCCGTGTCTCTGCTCCAGGTCTCTATGGAAACGAGGGGATCCTGCCGGCGCGCTGGCAGATGCGCTACACAGGGAAGCCGCTGCTGCAGCAGCTGCAGGACGCGCCCACGCTGCTGTGGCTCGGCCCCCAGGCTGGCCTCGACACCCAGCAGGGCATGGAGCTCCTCTGCCTGCTGGGGGCGCTGCTGGCCTTCGGCGCCATGGTGCTGGAGCCCCTGCGGGACTGCCTGGTGTTCCTGTGTCTGTGGCTGCTGTACCTGTCCCTCTACCAGGTGCGCTGCGGGGGGAGCCGCACCCCCTAAAGAACATGAAAAAATGACCTCCGTTTTACCTTTGGCCAAGGCGGGTGTGTTAACGTATGCATCCAGTTGGAGCTTGACATCATGTGATTTCTAGAAGTATGCTGAAAAAAAAGAACCGCAGGGAAATTGTTGACTTTGATTTACTAAGAGCCCCCCGAGTCAGCAGACCTAACTAGGCTTGTTACGAAGTGCTTGGTATGTCCAGGAAAAGCTTGTACCTTCCATTTATATCCACTAATAGAATAACCCAAGGTGCCTTTCATCTAAAGAGATTCTCAGTTTAGAGAGGACCATGAATGCATGTTGCAACAGATTTATAGGAAGAGGGAGCAGGAATAGGGTTTTGGGCAGCTGTGCTGAGAGGCACATGACGTAGGCCTGGGGAAAGGGGGAAGTCATCAGCAGTGCTGGGGTGGAGTGAGCACAGTGCCGGAGTGTGTCCATGCTGGGCGGCAGTCTGAGACAGGCTGGGGTGCAGTGAGCACGGTGCCGGAGTGTGTCCATGCTGGGCGGCAGTCTGAGACAGGCTGGGGTGGAGTGAGCACAGTGCCGGAGTGTGTCCATGCTGGGCGGCAGTCTGAGACAGGCTGGGGTGCAGTGAGCACAGTGCCGGAGTGTGTCCATGCTGGGCGGCAGTCTGAGACAGGCTGGGGTGCAGTGAGCACGGTGCCGGAGTGTGTCCATGCTGGGCGGCAGTCTGAGACAGGCTGGGGTGGAGTGAGCACAGTGCCGGAGTGTGTCCATGCTGGGCGGCAGTCTGAGACAGGCTGGGGTGCAGTGAGCACGGTGCCGGAGTGTGTCCATGCTGGGCGGCAGTCTGAGACAGGCTGGGGTGCAGTGAGCACGGTGCTGGAGTGTGTCCATGCTGCAGCAGCACACTTACAGTAATTAAATCAGACTCAGTGTCCATTCACACAGGTTTAGGTGATGGCATTAGGCCTGTGACAACTGATAATGTGAATACATTTTGTATTTATAATGTAATAAAACCAAATAATATGATGACCTCTGGATAATGTGTAATAATTTGATAGTGGTAAATAATGTTATCAGCTGAATAAGTTTTCAAGTTAATAATCTTACATATTATATAAATGTAAAGTTATCACATAATCCATTTTTATTACATTATTAGTGCAAAATGTATTACATTATGAACATGTATTACATTGTTGGTTGTTACATGGCCTTTATTCACTTCTGTTGTTCAGAGGAATTGATAAGCAATCTAACCAACAACAGCTGACTCTTTTCTGTGTTTTCAGGTTGGTCAAGTCTTTCTCTACTTTCAGTGGTAAGTGTTCTTTTCTCAGTTCATTCATGGTCTGATTATGAATTAAAAACGATATCCTGTGCTGGCAATTCATAGATTCATGTTTCTGAAGTCTCACAGTGGGGAGCTTTATGTTCATATCTCCATGGTACATTTTTATTGCTGAGTAAAACCATGAAACCTGTGGCCGATCAACTCTCTACCTTTACTGTTAAGTACATTTGCAAGGCAAATTCTCTTGATCCAATCTGCCTCGCCTCTTCTAGATGTGACATGCATGTGGGGAATGTGTAGCACCTGCTGTGTAACGCAGTAAACGATGTAACAGAAGAGCGCTTTGTGTGGGGCGCAGTGCTGAACAATGGAAGGTTGGTCCCAGGGCTGGCAGCGTGTGCTGTGTGTTAGCCTTAGGGGCCTGGGTGGGGCTGCGCAGTGCAAGCAGCAGGTAGGTGTTGGAGTCAGTTAGCCCTGCTGACTGCACCTCCTGCTGCCCGCCGCACACGCCGCTCTGCTGGCCAAAGCAGAGCGTGCCGCCAGTGCTGGATTTGCATGCAGGGGGTGGGGTGGCTCCATAGCCGTTCTCCTGCGTCGCTCACACCGAGTCATGGCCCTGATGGCCCTCAGAGCTGCTCTTAGATGAACTGTTTCTGTGACTGAATATGGCGCTGGAGGCCGTATGCTCAGGCCCATTTCGAGGCCTGAATGTGTGTGCTGACGATGCGCTGCAGGCATTTCCCCCGGGAGTGAGGTCATAGTGTATTCCTGAGGGATCAGTAAGATGCTGTAAATGTGGGAAGATCAGGACTGTGTGCAGATCTTGCCTCCTCCTGCACCCCTGAGTTCCCACCCTGGTGTTTTTAGGGACAATCTCCTGCTGGAGACAGGCTTCCTGGCCATCCTGATTGCACCTCTCAACTTGTTTCGGGGGAAGTCCTCCTTCAAGCTCCATGACGGAATCACCTTCTGGCTGGTCCGCTGGCTGCTGTTCCGGCTCATGTTTGCCTCGGGCGTGGTCAAGCTCACCAGCCGCTGCCCCACCTGGTGGGGCCTCACAGGTGTGCAAAGCAAAGCGTACATCCCTCAGATCAGTGATTGCTTTGATCAGAAATTAAGTGCCTTTTAACTAATAGATAGCTGATAGAGTTCTGTTCTGTATCATCAATATCAGTACAGAACAGCAAAACCATGCATGAAGACTGGTGTAAAGTAGCGTTTTAGTATCAGGCTGTAGTGTTTTGCATGTGTGCATATGTGTGTGTGTGTGTGTGTGTGTGTGTGTGTTTGAGAGAGAGACTTGGAATCTCTGGTTAGTAGTATCGGGGTAACGGCAGCAGTGTGTCCTCTCTGTCAGAGAGGCGTTCGCTGATGGTGTGATGCTCCTGTGTCCCTGTAGCCCTGACGTACCACTATGAGACGCAGTGCATCCCCACCCCACTGGCCTGGTTCGCCCACCAGCTGCCTGTCTGGTTCCAGAAGCTCAGCGTGGTGGGCACATTCGTCATCGAGATCGCCTTCCCCTTCCTCTTCTTTGCACCAATCAGGTGCCTGCGGCTGGGGGCCTTTTACTTGCAGGTGCGCCACACGGCCTGACGGTCTTATCCTCAGAGTCGCCCGGGTGACTGGGACCGGCGGGGGCTGCTCTCGGGGTGACTCTGTGTTCTCTCTCTCCTGCGTTCAGGTCCTGCTCCAAGTGCTCATCATTTTAACAGGAAACTACAACTTCTTCAACCTCCTCACCCTCACCCTGTGCTTCTCCCTGCTGGACGACGACCAGGTGCACTCCTGGCTCGGGCGTGGCAAGAAGAAGAAGGCCAAGAGTACGCCATTTTGGTGTTGTGTTTCTGGCAGATCTGCGCAGTCACAGGGGTTATTTTTAGATGGATTTTCAGTGTGAGGGAAGGTGCTGGAAGGCGAATAGCCCTGTGTGTTTGGACTCTGCCTCCAGGCCCCATGTCTGCACTACCAGTGCTAATGCTACACATGCTCAGGCTTTCTGGAAAGGATGCAGATAATTGTTACCTCCTTGCTCATCTCTCAGTGGGGAAACATTGCTGGGGGCCTGTTAAATATGACTGCACAGCGTCAGGAGCTAATGTAACAGGAAGCTGTGTGCTGTGGCTCGGCGCCCAGTCTCTCCTGGCAGCCTGCCGTGAGTGTGCTACCCTGCAGGACCCGTATGTTATGGGTACTGTAGACTCTCCTTCTGCTACTCTCTCTGTGTCAGTGCATGAGCTGCTGCGTTAAGAGAGCTCCCCTAGGGGTTGGAGGGGTACACTGCAGAGGTTTCTGAGTCCTTCTGTAGCTGTCACTATGCAAGGACAGCTGTGTGTGTGTGTGTGGTATTAAAAGCTGGTAAAGGGGGTTTATTTTTTCAACAGTTTGATTGGCACCCTCACTTCTCTTGAGGGAGCTGAAACATTCCTCTGTATCCAGTAGGTGCATAGCTTTAATTTCAAATGATCTCACTGATCAGTGTAAAAGGCATGAAAGATGTCTTCCTACATTGACAGGGAAAAGGGTGCGTGTAGCCCTGAACATTAATTTCCATTTTGGATTAATAAAGTACTTATCTTATCTTGTCTAACCCTTTCTGCTGCTGGTCCACAGGTTGGCCTGAAACACTGGTCTCATGGACCACCCTCCTGATCGAGCTGGGAGTCTATGCTTTCATCATCTACTTGTCCAAATTATATTTTGAGTTGGAAATCAACTGGAATAACAAAAATGTATCCTCAAAAACTGGTATGTGTATATCTGTATATATGTTTCTGTGTCATGGGCATTATGGAAGAGGGTTTGTTAAAGTGATGCCTGCAAAAGAACTGCTGAACTTGTGGAATTTAACATACCTATTTATAGCAACTCAGTACAAAGTATTAGCTCCTGCTCTGTCTAACTGTTTTGTCTGCTTTTTAGCATTCACCTACCATGAGTTTAACCAGTTTCTGAAGACAGTCACTGTTCCCAGCATTTGGATTGGAGTGCTGTCTTTGACCTGGGAAGTGGTCACAGCCATGTTCAAGTAAGGGCCTCTGTGTCTTCATTCACCCCTTTCATCAGATAGGAGACAGTTCCTTTAAACAGCTCTCTCTGATAAGAACCTTCCAGTGACACAAGAGTCTGAAATGCCTGTTTATAACATGCCCAGCTGTGATTGGCTGTGGCAGTTGTACTGAAATCCAATGTGTGTGAGTGCTCGTGTCAGTGGTACTGATGCTGCGTGTTTGCGGACACGCACGTGTTTGCGTGTGTGTGTGTGTGTTTGCGTGTTTGCGCGTGTGTGTGTGTGTGTGTGTGTGTGCGCTCAAGCCAGTGGCATCTTACCTGCTGTTGTTTAACACTTCAGGTGTGCCTGTGTGAGAGGCTTCTTCTGGAAACTCTGGGCAACTCTCCAGTGGGCCATCATGGCCACTGCTGCTGCAGGCGTGTTCGCTGTGAGCGTGGTACGTTACTGCGCACTGCGCACTGCAGACTCCTTTTATCTCCTACACACTGCGCACTGCGCACTGCAGACTCCTTTTATCTCCTACACACTGCGCACTGCAGACTCCTTTTATCTCCTACACACTGCGCACTGCGCACTGCAGACTCCTTTTATCTCCTACACACTGCGCACTGCAGACTCTTTTTTTCTCCTACACACTGCGCACTGCACTGTAGACTCCCTTCATCTACTGCTTTACGAGGAGGGTTTGTGTTTGAAGGAAAGACTGAACAACTGCTCTATGAGGAGCCTGTTTTTCATTATTACCCTATTTTGTCCACAGGTTCCCTACACCTACATTGAGTATGAGTCCAACAGTAATATCTGGCCAGGTGTGAGGAAGGTGTATGAAGCTGTGGATCGCTACCAGGTGGTCAACTCCTACGGTCTCTTCAGGAGGATGACTGGGGTCGGGGGACGGCCAGAGGTGGTGATCGAGGGCAGCATGGACAGAGTGACCTGGACGGTGAGAGAGAGCTGTAGGCTTGTGATGTCATGGTTTTCCCTGCTGTTGAGTGGCAGCCCAAAGAAGAGGCTAATGCTTCTTGAGTTCCTCATTGATATTAATATTTCAGATAAGTAATAATAAGTAATAAGTGATATTCCAAACTGTGGGTTTTGAAACTGAAAACATTCACTGTAGCTGAAGTGTCACAGTGTCGCAGTAATTTGAGACACGTTCTCCCTCCTCTCAGGAGATCGAGTTCATGTACAAGCCGGGCAATGTGAGCGCGCCCCCCCCAGTGGTGGCCCCCCACCAGCCGCGCTTGGACTGGCAGATGTGGTTCGCTGCCCTGGGCCCCCACACCCACAGCCCCTGGTTCACCAGCCTGGTGCACCGCCTGCTGCAGGGCAAGAGGGACGGTGAGACCCGCTGCGTGCAGTAAGGAGGACCACAGCGCCACTGAGTGTGCAGGAGGAGATATTACACTACATACTGCAGTGTCTAAATACTGTGTCTGTGCAGTGTAGTATTAAGAGTATATGTAGTAGTATTGTGACTATGCATTATAATGGACAGTATTCATTATACTGGACAGTAGTATAATGTACTATTATAGTTTGCGTGTGAAACAGAATTAAAGCTGGGAAGCAAAAAGGGCCAGTGTTATTAATACTCGAGTGTGTGTTTCTCAGGGGGATGAGGTGAGCAGGATTTGTAGCGGCTGGGGGGAATGTTGGATATGAGTTTGTGCGAGTTTGTATGAATAGATTGTGTATAAAATGATTGTGTTTGAATAGATGGTTATGGGTGTGTGTGCTCCTCCCTGCAGTGATTGAGCTGATCCAGACAGACGTGTCCCAGTACCCCTTCAGTCAGCAGCCCCCCGCCTTCCTCCGCGCCCAGCTCTACAAGTACTGGTTCACCGAGGCCAGTGAGGATGGGTAGGGGCCTGTCTCTCTGCTCTCACACCACTAAAGAGCGGTTTCAGTATCTGCTGCAGAGAGGCCAGTCATTCAAGAGGATGGAAAGACCGAGTCTGTGTGGGGAAGGTTGCAAGGGATAATATCCTTCAACTGGAAACTTTTCTTTAATCTTCAACTGCACTATGATTTGATATGTTGCAATTTGATATAATATGCAGAACTATGTCATCCTGTGTGATTTCTAAGAAATGGCAGAGAAGCTGTTCATGCTGTCTGTACAGTAGAAACACAGAGTGCTGTGGTTTATTTGATACTAGTAGTGTCAGCTTTGGTGTGTGATGCATTTCAGGCCTGTAGTCAGTCACAGGCCTGCTGTCACTCCCTGTGTGTGAACGCTGTGTCTGTACAGGTCGCCTCCTCAGCAGTGGTGGAGAAGGCAGTACGTGGAGGAATTCTATCCCACAGTGCACCTGGGAGACCCTGTCCTGGAGGGCCTGCTCAGTCAGCACGGGCTGAAGGTAACCTGCTCTGACACCCCCCCCCCCCCCCGGGTGCGACCGCACAGACAGGCTCAGGCAGACTGCAGCGCTACATTGCCTTCATGTACGTGCAGTGCACCTGTCAGTCTCTCCAGCTTATGAGCTGCTAGTCAAGGGCTCCGTGCTGTCGCGCAGCTGAGAGGTAGATATGACTGAGCCGGTCCGCTTCGAGGCCAGCGTGGGCCTCGCACTGCACCCCTGTCACATGACTGGGGGAATTCTGAAATTCAGTCGTGTGTGGCAGTGCTGAATGTGTCAGTGTATGTATAGTGGTGACACTGCTCTCCCACAGGACAAATGGTGAAGTAGGGCTTTTTGCAATATGGCAGAAATTGTTTGTGGTGTGAAGCCCTTTTTTTGTCAGGTGTATAAAGGGAGATCAGTAGGTGTGGGGAGATGGTGCTGTGTGTGTAAAGGGAGATCAGCAGGTGTGGGCTGATGGTGCTGTGTGTGTAAAGGGAGATCAGCAGGTGTGGGCTGATGGTGCTGTGTGTGTAAAGGGAGATCAGTAGGTGTGGGCTGATGGTGCTGTGTGTGTAAAGGGAGATCAGTAGGTGTGGGCTGATGGTGCTGTGTGTGTAAAGGGAGATCAGTAGGTGTGGGCTGATGGTGCTGTGTGTGTAAAGGGAGATCAGTAGGTGTGAGCTGATGGTGCTGTGTGTGTAAAGGGAGATCAGCAGGTGTGGGCTGATGGTGCTGTGTGTGTAAAGGGAGATCAGCAGGTGTGGGCTGATGGTGCTGTGTGTGTAAAGGGAGATCAGTAGGTGTGAGCTGATGGTGCTGTGTGTGTAAAGGGAGATCAGTAGGTGTGGGCTGATGGTGCTGTGTGTGTAAAGGGAGATCAGTAGGTGTGGGCTGATGGTGCTGTGTGTGTAAAGGGAGATCAGTAGGTGTGGGCTGATGGTGCTGTGTGTGTAAAGGGAGATCAGCAGGTGTGGGCTGATGGTGCTGTGTGTGTAAAGGGAGATCAGCAGGTGTGGGCTGATGGTGCTGTGTGTGTAAAGGGAGATCAGTAGGTGTGGGCTGATGGTGCTGTGTGTGTAAAGGGAGATCAGTAGGTGTGGGCTGATGGTGCTGTGTGTGTAAAGGGAGATCAGTAGGTGTGAGCTGATGGTGCTGTGTGTGTAAAGGGAGATCAGTAGGTGTGGGCTGATGGTGCTGTGTGTGTAAAGGGAGATCAGTAGGTGTGGGCTGATGGTGCTGTTTCTGTGTCCCTTTGTGAAGGATAAGGGTGTGGTCAGGCGTGCTGCAGACACCGCGCTGCCCCGGGCCCTGAGGCAGGTGAGGGAGGGGGTTCGAGGCCTGCCCGCCCCCCTGCTGCTTGGCTCCCTGTTCAGCACTGGGGCGGCCATCTGCCTCCTGAAGGTGCTGTTCTCCGGGACCCCTGCGGGCAGCCGGCCCAAACCCGCCCCTGCGGAACCAAAGAGCAGGAAGCCCAAGGAGGAGTCCCCACCCGCCCCCGAGAAGGAACCCAAGGAGGAGTGCAAGCCCAGCGAGGGAGAGAGGGAGAACTCGGAGGAGAGAGCGCTGGACTCTGACAGGAGCCCCAGGAAGAGGAAGTGATGCGGCGGTGCGGCTCCTAAGTCAGGAAGCAGAAACGAGTGCCAATCCCAAGTGCCCTTTCATCTGCCAATCCTGTCAAAGCACCGCCCACCCCCACGCTGCCCCTCTTCCCCACACAAACACACATTCATTAATGCCTTGCACTTCTAGCTATCATATGCCAGGGTGGTGATGCTGCACAGTGAGCTGAACGTACCCCAGGCTAACTTCTGAATGTCAGCAATACAACAGCACTTGCAAAGGGCTGCTTGCACAGGCCTTTCTATTGATCTCCATCCAAACAGCAGGCCTCTTTAATGCCTGACTCCAGGGAAAGAGAACCTCCAGTGCTTCTCTTCATCAGTCTTTAGTTTTATGTTTTCCATTCAGGGATTTCCTCCAGGTTCACTTCTGTGGCTGTGGGACATTGTCTGTCAGCACTGTCCAACCTGAGGAAGGTCTCTCCTCTTCCTCTCTGTACACAGAAGCTGTTCCTGCTTTCTAAGGTCAGCCTGTCTAATGTCTCTCCCTGCCTGCCACACCTGCCTGAATGTCAGGATTGCAGCCATTGTCATGGTAAATTCTTCCCTGCTGTTGAGACTAGGTTAGGCCTAGATATGTATATTAATGTTACATTGTTTGTAATACGAGATTCAGAATCTTCTGCTGCATTCATATTTTTTCGACCATATGTGACTTCAGAGCTTCAGGACATCACTGCTTTGCCTTTTGCCAGCCTGCTGCCTTCTTTTTGCCACAGGTTTGCTTAATCTCAAGCAGATTCTACAAAGCGTTGAACACTTTGAAAGTGTTGAGCAAGTGTTGAGTAGTAGTTTTTCAGAGTGTTTTATAAGGTGGCCTACCTTGGCGCCATGGAGACAGCACCTCAGGTCCAGCGCCTCATGCTTGTGTTGATGAGGGCAGAGGAGTTATCAGTGGCATGCTGTCGTCCTCCACACAGGTAACAGTGGCATGGCACTTATACCAATGAATGCCTATTTTTTGCTCTGCACAACCAACATAAAACCCCACAAGCCAGAGGCTGCCTGCATAATCCACTGCCTGTTTTCTATATTTACTGTTGGAAAAGTTAAGATCTCTAGGAAGTTTGTCCCAGTAGTGTGGAAAAGTAAAGTTTCACAGTTTGAAGGATTCAAGTTCATATGTTGTTGCTGATATTTTACATGGATGTTGATTGGTCTGCACACCGTGTGACATGTCTTAGCCAATCATACGTGACCAGGGGAATTTGAGGAGAGAGAAAGAACGAAGTTGTGTGTGTGAATCACACCTTTATGAAAAGCTGTAACTGCCATGATCTCAGGTGGGAGGGTGGAGAGTGTAATGGCTCCCGTGTTACCTGCAGTTTTGAACAGGCATCCCTTCCACTGTGTAAACTCACCTTTGAGTTTGCTTCCTGGGCCTCTGTGTTCGGCTGTCCTTCTCCTGCTTTGCACTTTATCTTTGTGGCCTTGGTTAACTGTTGTATGGGGGTTTTGCTTTAATTTGATGCTTTAGAAATTGTGTTGAAGGACTACTCATTAATTGTCCTGGAATACAGTGACAGTAACGCAGAAACCATTGAAAACTTTTACACTTAACAAGCTGTTTTACTTACCTTTTTGGAGGGTGGGGGGCCTTGAGCTTAAAAGTTTGAGATGTGTCTTTCTTTAGGGGGAAAAAACCCAAAACTTGATACCATAGATCATGCTGTCACCATCATTACATACTTTCCATTCCATGACAGGTCTGTAGAAAAACGGTTTTCATTCACATTTGCAAAACATGCTTGATGACCCCAGAATTATGTTTGTGTGGCTGAGTGTGTGATGAGAATGACTGGAGATTTTGTTGTCCAGTATACTGTTTCTGTTGTAGGTGTAACTGATCACCATGACGCTACTGAGTCTTGTAGAATTTTATTCTCAGATTCCACATCCACATTCTGATGGTTGTCAGCATGCAGCTCTCTGGGGTTTGTGTGTATATATTTGGTTTTTGATACTTGTGTACACATACTCTTGACACTAATGTGTTTTTTTAGGATTCTGCACTTGTTACTACTATGCAAATATGAGAAAGACTTGCTGTTTTCAATAGTTAATATGCATTTGATTAATGAGAGACAGATATGCAAAGAAAGCATTTTCATGTTCTGTATGATTTATAATAAAGATTTGGAATATTACTGACATGGTAATTTCATCAATCCTTACACCAACACAAATTTTATATTTCTCATCCCAGTTGAATTTCTACTTGACAGACTCTTTCATATTGTTATAAGTAATTTGGGTGTTTTCCTTTCAGCGTATTGGAGCTAAGTAAAGAGTGATACTGCTTTAGACTCCATGCAGGTATCAGACTGCAGCTGCTGCTAACACGGGGGTGGAGAGGGACCAATACTCCTGCATTTCTGCATGTGTTTGTAGATAAGAGTATGGGCCTGGGGCTGGGCTTAGACAGTGGATTTTACAGAAAGGGCACCAGGTGAGGATGGAGGACACTCAGTTACACTCAGGCCTTCAGTTACTGTAATGGAGAGTCTGAATGTGACCAATGGCAGGTGACTGTGGGTCCTGCGGGCACTGCAGCTGCAGATTAAAGCTGTGTGGAGTGAAGCTGATTGGCTGCGTCGCTCGTCCTTTGAAGCCTCACTGAGTGGCTGCTAAGGCAGGATCCTCTCCTCACCAGCACAGCTTCCCGGGACAGTACTTGTCAATCAGAGACTGGTAGTAGGGCTTCAGCTTGTCCACGTCCGGCAGCTCCGAGCTCTTGGTGTACAGGTCGAACTTGCTGTGGAAAAGACCACCGCGGTGGAGAGCTCGTCAGATGGCAGCACGTAAGGCTGACTGACAGGCGAGTAACACTCACATGGTCTGCTGATGCAGTGAGCTGTGATACTGTGGGCAGCGGTGCTGACAGCCCCGCCTGCCACAGCGCGAGCGGCCTGTCCTTACTTGAACTCCTTGACCCAGGGCAGCATGCTGAGGTCTTTGTCATTGCAGAGGTGCATGTAGTCCCCGTGGGAGTGCCATGGGTAGAAGGAGTGGAAGCGGATCATGTAGAGACCCTGTGAGGACAGGTGCAGAGAGCAGCTTTCACACACAATGCGCTGTCTCCCTGCGCGTCTCCCCCCTCAGGAATGAGCGTCCATAGCATTCCTTTTTCCACTCACCTCCTCTGGGATGGTGCATTTGTTGAACTTCATGACCCTGTACAGATATTCTGGGAAGAATGTGAAACACAAGTGAGCAAGGACAAGGTCCTTCTGTGGCAAATGGACAGACAGCTATTGCTGACTCTACTGTGTGACAGTACCATATATAACCACTGGGTGGCAGTGGTGCATCATGAAAACTCAGGCAGTGTACCTGTCTTAATTTGAAACTACTGTAGAAAAGGACAGTGCCTTATAATAACTAAGACAAGGAGGCATGGGAGAATCTCTGCAGCTTTAGAATGAGTGGCCCTTTGCTTCACATCTCTGCGTCTGGAGGCTGACAGGAAAAGCTGTTTGCCAAGATCCCTTTATAACCTCAACAGATGTCAGATCTGAGGACACGGGAGCAGAGATGCTTTCCTGTTCTATCTGGAAAACAATGAGCAGAACTGGTGACCTCAAACAGGCTTTGCTGCTTCCTACAGCAGACACTCCCTAAAAATTATGTTCTCCATGTGGCACTCATGAAAATGCTAGCTGAATGTGTCCTTAAAAACACGGGTAGTTTCTCTGGGACAATTCAATACTCGTTACATCATCTTGACCCTTACAGTTAGAAACATTATGCCATCACATTATTGTCATTTAGCAGACGCTCCTGTCCAGAGCAGTTTATAATAGCTTACAGTTTTATCTATTTAAACAGCTGGAGAGTTACTGAGGCAATTGTGGGTTAAGTACCTGGCCCAAAGATATAATGGCAGTGTCCCAGCGGGGATTCAAACCAACAACCTTTCGGTTACGAGCCCTTCTCCCTTCTGCTACATCCCACTGCTGCCCGTTGTCATTGTTAAAGTATAATTATAGAGAATAGAGAATTCTGTTAAAGTATTCTCATGTCCATACACTTGTCCACTCTAATCGTAGGACCTGCTGGAGATGACAGGCCAGCGGTATGAAGGGTAGCGTGTGAGTGGAAGGGCCACTCCATGTCTCTGATTTAAAGGATGTAAAATGTTTAAAGGACTCACCATCATGACCCCATGACATGAGCACATTGTCAAGCCCACAGCTGGGTTTGTATATTCCATATTCAGTGCTGGGAGGGTGAGGACAGAAAGATGCATTCAGCATACACATTTCTCTGTTCTTTAGCACATTGGTGTATGAATGGCCTCTCTCCCTGGGGATAAGAGGCTGTTGGAGATCAGGGTTGGGTGTGTGGAGTGAGGGGAGAGCGGCAGGTCACCGTACTTGTAGGAGGGGTTTTTCTCGTCAGGGTTGTCTGTGAAAGTGGAGTCTCTGAAAACGATGGAGTTCTGGAACCTGCAGCCCACGGGGAAAGTGTCCCCCACCACAGCCCACTGAGGAAATACATAACCCACACACTGAGCACAGCAACCACGCCATCTAGGGGCCAACTCGGTGTACTGTAGAGTCCACTGCGGGCCAGTTTCGTCTGCCACGATGACAAGCAGACTTATGAAGACATAGATAGTACTGTAATAAGTTCAATGTAGTTTTTTGGTTAATATTTCACAATATTTTTTATTTTATTCCAGAAACAAGACTTCAAAGACTTTTCAATCTGACTGCAGATTAATGAAAAATCATTGATGATCAAACTATACATATAATACAGGAGAATGGGCAAATGTTTCAGTGTTTTACTCCATCATTTTGAACATCGTAGCATTGTTAAGAAAATAAAAATTCTGAGCAAATCTGAGCTTGGACTAAAACTGATTGAGTTTGTCATTATGATGGGTCTGTTAATTATGAATAATTTCATTAATTTGAAAAAGAAATGTTCATCTTATGACAAACTGTAGTGGTGCCTTATAAGGCACTCTAACTATAGGAAAGAATAATGGCTTTAAATACTACTGTCAAACCATGATGTCAAAGAGTGGGGACGGGCACCTCTGGGCCACAAGCTGCCCCACCCCTGGCTAAATGAATGATAATCTGATCCAGCCACAGAGAGGTGGGGGAGGGGCCTGCTCACCTGGGGCTCCCCCCACAGCGCCATGATCTTCCCAATGTCATGGATCAGTCCCACCAGCTGGAACCAGTCTGTGAGGGAACGGGAGACATCACTGCATGAGCTGCCTGTGCAGCCCGAGGGGGGCGCTGTGACACAGCGAGGCGTGTGTCTGCTGGCCAAGCCAAACAGGAAGAGGAAGAGCCCTGACACTGCGGCCACTCACATAGCAGTAAACCAAGACCACCCTGCCGCTGAACCACCAAAGCCTACTCTTCACTCTTCTGACTGAGTACATGCAGCCTGAATCTGCTCTGAAGACGTGTGGGATTTTAAAGACAGCTGGAATGTGTGTTGGTCTGATGGCGTTGAGCTGACCCGCAGTGAGAGACAGCACCTGCAGAGATGTGGAGGGTGGCGGGTGTGGGGGTGACCCCGCTCTTTGCAGAGATGTGGGGGTGACCCCGCTCTTTGCAGAGGTGTCGGGGTGGCAGGTGTGGGGGTGACCCCGCTCTTTGCAGAGATGTGGGGGTGACCCCACTCTTTGCAGAGATGTGGAGGCGGCAGGTGTGGGGGTGACCCCGCTCTTTGCAGAGATGTGGGGGTGACCCCCCTCTTTGCAGAGATGTGGGGGTGGGGGTGACCCCGCTCTTTGCAGAGATGTGGGGGTGACCCCGCTCTTACCTTTATCCGGGTGCTCCTTGCGGATGCCCTCTGCTGTTTGGAAGGCGTGGAAGGAGTTGGGGAAGTCCACGTCGGGGTCGGACTCATCCACCAGCTGGTCCAGCGCCTCGATGCTTTCCATCACCGTCATGCTGGTGCGGCTGCAGGAGGCCCAGGATTCGTGCTGCAGGGACACACACCATGCACATCGCACACCGCACACGCTCAGTACCACAGCAAAGCTGTCACTCACTCCCACCGCAAACATACTCAGGGTCCATATTCAACCCTTGAGTAATTAATCAACCCCTGGTTGTATTTCACCCCTAAACTCTTCGTCAGTCCTTTGAAGAATGTGTAAAAGACAGGTACTCCGTAACATTTA
Organism: Megalops cyprinoides; assembly: GCF_013368585.1. Taxonomy (NCBI): domain Eukaryota; kingdom Metazoa; phylum Chordata; class Actinopteri; order Elopiformes; family Megalopidae; genus Megalops; species Megalops cyprinoides. The sequence continues at coordinate 1,238,793 of NC_050607.1, read as the reverse complement.
CAGTGCAGTACATTTCCTTGAGCTGAAATGTGGTGTTATTGCAGTGGCACTGGTGGTAAAGCACACGCACCTTCTGTTTGACGAAAGCCAGGCTTTGGTTGGTGTGCATCAGTCTGTAGGTGTTGTAGACCCTCTCGATAAGATCTCCACTCTGTCCCAGATACAGACCCAAACTGTCACACATGCAGTGTATACTGAAAGCATATGCACCTGTTTTACAACTCAGATTAAAGTTAGTTTAAGCATTTCTTAAAGCTTCTCAGGATTCCCATGGGACAAAAGAAATTTACCTCAAAGTTCCTGTATTCACTTTTGTCTTTGCCATCTTTCAGTTCCGGATCTGGCCGATATGCCAGCGAAGGGTCTGGTCCCTTATAAAAAAACAAGTTTTTTGTTGTTTTGGCCAGCATGATAAAAGCTGAAAGAAAGTCTCGCCCTCTGGAGATCTGAACACTTAAATAACTTAAATACCTTAAAATCCAAACTTTAGTTAATGCATTCACTGTTTTATTCATTCATGCCTTTAATTGAACCATTTATAAATGTACACTCTAATACATGCTGCAATATTTTGTAATTATTTTCAATTTCATAGACAGCAAAATACATTCAAAAATAGTTCTTCATTCTGGTATATTTAGCCAAATATAAACTATGTTAAAAATAATATGTTGTTACTCATATTAATAATGAATGTTTACAAAAAAGATATACGTACGATGTTGACAACTCGCATGGTGTGCTGTTGCACTGTCCTGGGTGAAACGTGTGTGTGCTGACAGTCCTAACGCAGCGCTGCCTTCCTGCGCTATATATCTGACCTGTTTAAAGGATGAACTATGAGGTGCATAACCCCCTTATGGCACACAGTGAACAGTGACAGTTTAACTGAAGGCTGCCCAAACACTGGCGGGACTTCTGGCAGGAGCTAATGGCTGAACTCCAAGTCTTTGCCATCATCACTACATCAAAAGTAAGATTTTAACCCAATTCTCAAAACATCGAACCGAACTGGTCAGCACTGGCTAGACAATGACTCAGTGGTTTTGCTTGAGGCAATATTATTGTGTTAAGTTGTGAAAAGCTTGTAATGACTTCTATACCATTTAATTACTTTAAATACAAGAATAGTATATGCATTTATGTGTATGTATATGTAGATATGTATGTATTATGCCTATTCTATGCTTGGGAATGCGTTTTCACTTTTTCTCCAGCTGGCAATTTTTTTTCATATTTTTTCTCTGCACAATATGTGCTCTGTCCAGAATTTGGTATCTGTGCTATTGCAGAAATTCCCTGTGCTCTATATCAAAGCGGTTTTGATTGATTTATTGATTTACTGATTGATTGATTGTATAATGACAGAAGTGTGGATCATGGAAAAGGACTGAGCGTTAGCACTGGGGGCGGTGGGGGGTATCTCTGAAACCAGGTCAGGCAGAGAAAGGAGAGGTTGATGTTGCTGACACCTGTATGTTGTGCTGCCTATAAGCCTTCTAACAGCACTGTCAACTGCGCTCAATGGCTCTGATGTCTGATTCTCCATTTTGGTGACTCGATCCTTCAGATTCTACATTAATAACTACAGCAGAATCCACCTGTCTCTCCTTCTCTAGGCTCTTCCACTGTCCTGCCCAGATTACAGTAGCTCTGTGCTGGCCTGACAGATCAGTCCCCTTGCCTGCACTGTAATGAAGTATTGATAAGGCCTCTCCTTTTCCTCTGGCTTCAGGTCTTTTTCATGGAAAGCTCGAAACACTGGCCTATCTTTATTTGTACAGCCATTGAGGTCATACAGTTTTCCAGCCACGTATTTTCTCATAAGAACGAGGTTAGAGACCTTTGTGTGTTCGTCTCTTCACACCCCTGTTTGCTATTGGTCGACTCTGAAGGGGCGGGCTCTGATATAACAGCAAAACACAACATCCTACAGCATTGCAGAGGAGAGCTGCTGAACCTGCCTTTTAAATGACAATAATCACTTAAACATCACCCAAAACAGACAATTAATACCACAGTTGTTCATAAACATTCATTCTCATGTTTGATCTTGTATTAGAATGTTTGACCTGCTTGCAATGCGTTTCTCTGCTGTTGCACGTAAGTGCAACTCTGCAGCCCTCCCCCAGGGGTCGCTCTCAGCTCTCCCTCTGGGTGAAAAAATAAAGACTGCTCAAAAGGATGTCGTTGTCACCCTGTGATTTATCTGTGTGATTTTTTTAGTCTATTGTTGCTCATTGGACTCTTATTAATTGCTTCCTAAAACACTCCTATTCCTTCCCTTTTCTGAGCAGATATGTATGCCATCAACTCACTGTGGGTTAAAGTAAAAATAACTGAACATGGTGTAACAAAAGGGCATTGTATTTACCCTTCATTTATCTTTATTGTGAACAATGCACACAGCTGTGGATCGCAGTCCCAACCCACTCCAGACTCGTCTGGATTAAGGTAATACAGGCTAACTCATGTGGTGGTGTAACGGCCAGGACTTGCAGTTGCCCTTGTCATTTTTTCCATCGGCAGTAAAGCGTAGCCAGTTTGCTGGGTGGGGAGGGCCTCCGTGTTGGACTGCACGTATTTGGCAGTGGGGGTGATCTCCCTGGCTCTGCTGGAGGTGTCTGGGGGACGGCGTGGGGAGCGTGATGCTGAGTCACGCCATGCTCTGTCTGAGGAAGGCTCTCATGACCTGGGTGTTGATGATGTCACAGGCCAGCTGAGCACTGCTCCATATACCACTCTGTAGCTACCTCAGGTCTGTCACGCCGCTCCAGTTTCCGCTGGGATCTGTATTAAAACATACACACAGATATTATTTCATGAACAGAAAACAGAAAAAGTATGTAACATAATATGCATTCAACTCTTTTGGCATGTTTTTTCCCTCTGAATATTGAAGTACAGAACTACATACATATTGAGCCTAAATCTGTGCAGCTGTCAGAGAACATGCTCACCAAGTTTCATATTGTCTTGGTGCTTAGTGTGCCTGGTGGAAGTAGGCTGTGTATCACAGACGTCTCTGAATGGCTCTCCTGTTATGTATCATTGAAATGTTGACAGTTCATACAGTTTCAGGAATGAACTCCCTAATGGTCTCTTATCATGTGTATTTGCCTAATTTCCTGAAAATAAAGTTGAACAAAATAAATATGTAATTACATAAGTAAACAAATTATAAGATAAATTTAAAAAATGCTGCAAAAACAGTTATGTAACCACTGGTTGAAATACTATGCCTTGAAACCATGAGGTTATCTTAATCTCTTGACTGTGAAGCCCTCAAACCCTTGAAATTGAGGCATTCCTGTAATATCTTGCCATTACTCAATATCACTGAACCAGTGAGTGTTATGTCATAATCATAATGTTTAGCTAACTCTAAATCATGAAAACAAGTACAAGTGACACATACCTGAACAAGTGAATGTGAAATGTGATCTTAATAGCAGGGTACTTTAGGCCTACCTCTACTTCAAACAGTGTGCTTCTGTGAAGTTGTCCTCCAGGTCATCTTCTGAAAGTGGTACTTTTACCCTAAAGTGAGTAATGACAAATCCATGCACTAGTCAGTGTAAGGCAGGTGGGAATGTTAGAATAGGCCATTTAAAGGTGCCCTACATTTCCTCTTAAAACCCAGGTCACCATGTATGACTCCATGGCAATACCATGTCGTTGTTTTAAATACTCCACATTACTTAAATGTATCTACATCAGCAACTTCTATACCTGTTTACCAGTAAATAAAGAGTAGCCCCTGAACGCACTGCGTTTCTGTGGCATAAATGCTATATTGGTAATGTGGTAATATTGTGGCCACGCACCAGAGGCTGTTCATCACCGCACGCGCGCGAGCAGTGAGGCGATGGCGGTTTCCTGAGGAAGGAATTTTAAAACACTTTAACATTGTAATTTTGTACGTCTTGAAATACTATTTCATAACGACAGGGCAGACTACATTTCTTTCGGAAATCAAATTTCTTTTTAACAACTAAAGTAAGGCTGTCCTGAACTGAAGAAAAAATCCTTTCGTGGGAAAACAGGTTAAGCAAAAATGTTCAAATGTTGTGAGGAGATTTCGTGGTGTTTGTTTTATTAATGTTTCGAACAAAAGTACAGAGGAGGCTGTTTGTGGAGCCAGAACAAAGTCTGAGCAGGTCGGAAACATCGCCGTAGAATCGATTTTCAACAGAGCAAAATTACATCAGACACGGATCCGAATGATTCCTAAATGTGTTTTCTTTTCTCAGATACCACCCAAATCATGACAAACTGCCAGCAATCTGCCCGCATGTTAAACCTCAAAACTGCATCACTTCAAAGGAAAAGTGTCAACATTGAAAGGTATCAGTTCTTGATCAATTCTGCATTATTTGGATCGCCAGTTACAAAACTAATGCCTTCAACTTGCAATTTTTTTACTCCTCAGTAACAACCTAAATACGTTTTTCAGAATGAAGTCCCCTTACGCAGCTTAAGTACGTAGTCAAGGGGGGTTACCGGAGTGACCCATTTGGTACTGGCAAAAAGTAATTACTTTGATACTGAGGGAATCGTGTGTTTCTAGTATACACGGTTTTATTATTCCTCGGATAGTCGTCATGGAAAATCACTGTGGAATACGGAAAATGACTTGCCATTCTAATAATGAACCCATCTTTTGTTGACGTTGCATTTGCACATTTTAGTTCGAGGGGAAAGTGCAATCAGTTTAATTCAATAACGTTATTTTGACTCACACCCCACTGGAGAAATACAGGAAAGCAATGTGTGTGTTACGTGCTTTATTTTAGTAGTTATGTCCTGAGTAACTAGTTTCACTCATCAGCAAATCAGTTTTGAAAAGTTAGTTAGATAAACCCTAGCAAGTTCTGTTCCCCTGCTGTTCCTTAAAGCAATGCGTAAGAATGCTGGCATTATGGACAGAAACAATAATGAGGGCCTTTGCATGCCACCAACTAGATGCTTCTTTGGTTCAGCTTTAACTTAATGGGGAGCAGAAGAGGCAGGCTCACTTCAGTAGTGATTTAGTGGAATTATCCCCCAGTGTGACTGACACACAAATACCCAAGAAAAGAGACCCAGATGTAACTGACTGCATTTATGTAATTGGTACTGAATAAATGTTAGGAGGAGGTCCTTGAGGAAATGGTTTAAAAGTGATTGGTTCCTGTAGAAAAAAAAAAGGAAAAAGCCACGCTTAAAGTTAAATGTCAGTTTAGCTTAATGTGGTTTTCTTCCTGTAGGCACACCCAAGTGTATCATCCAAGGGCACTAAGCCCATACTGTGCCTTTGGTGTGATGCCTTTCATTTCCATGTTTGTAGAATTTCAACAGGTATAAGAACACAGAACAGGTCATTCAGTCCAGAGAGTTCACCATTCTGTCTGTAGTCTAGAGTGTATGTAGCACTATGTCATGCCTGGTCTTGAACTCTCGAAAGGTCTCCGCTTCTGCTATAAACCAAAGTAAAGTATTCACGGTATACCTGACCCCTGATTCCTTCCAGTAGTGTCAGAGGTCAGAGGTCAGCTCTCTCTGCCCTTCCTTGCCCCTGTGCAGCAGAAGTACTTGAGGATGACGGGGAGTGTGAACACTCCTGGAACATGGAGAATGAAGGAGACAAAGACTATAAGAAACTGCTGCCTCATTTTGTGTGTTTTTTTTTATTTGCCTGTTCTCCATTTTACTTTGTGTTTTAGTTTGTCCAGTTTATTTGGCTGTGAAATCACATGTAAATGGAATTCAATAAGAAGTTTATTTGATGTGGCTATTAGTCTGTTCAATTGAGGAAATACAATTTTAATGTAAGGTGAATAGCTTTATGCATGTATTGTCCAGCATGAATCCCCTCTGTGTGACGCTGTCAGTTCCAGCAGTAGCACACCTATGCAGCTGTTTTAATCAGCGTCTCTACAAGGCTCAGCAACATGTTTAGCAGGTTTTTGCCTTTGCACATAGTTGGGAAACCCAAAGTATTTTTAGCACAGACCTGTCTTTGCTCTGACACTTCTTCAGGAGACAAATGACAACATCACAGTCCCTCCTTCCAGAGTCACGAGCATGGCCACGCCCACTTCTGCCCCACCCACCCCCAGACACATGGAGCATGATGGCGTGAAGGTGAGGTGAACGTGACTGAAACCACGGCCACCGTCTGCAGCTGCAGGTGGGCCAGTTTAAACCTGCCGTCAGACAGGGGTTGGGATGCAGTTCACAGGGCTGCTGTGCTGAGCAGGTTTACTTTGGGATTTAGGATCAGGTTTGCTTTGGAAAGTCTCTGTGGAGAAGCCTGCATAGGTGAGAGTGGGATGTGATGGGTTGACAGATTTAATGACTCATGAGTATGTGTCAGATGTTACGAGGTTATGGGTTAAACCATAATGAGCATCTATATTCTGCACCTAGCTTATAATCAAACCTCCATTTCCAGCTATGACTTTTCCATGGCCGACTTACAGAATAAATAGCAACAGGGAATTTAGGAGAATCATATTTCAGTATTATGCAAATAAGAAAGTACATTATTGCTATATGTTTGAAAACCACATTGGAATGTGTATCCTAAATTATTTTGAAAGTGAGTCATTAATAAAAATGACAAAGAGTGTCTATTTATATTATCTTAGTGGTGTTGTATTGTGAAGTTCCCTGCAAGTGTATACAACATAAAGCTGCATCTCAAATTCAGGAGATAAATCACTGTAACCTAGGTGACATCAGTCATTGACTCGGCCCTTTTTCAGGCCTGAAGAAGCCGCTCCCTGAGGCGTTTGAGACGGAACAGCTGATAGTTCTCTGAATGATGCAACTGCAGGTTGAAATTTCAGCTTTCCCGCAGTGAGCCCTGTGGCTCCTTCATAGCCACGGCTACAAGCCCAGGAAAGAGCACATGACCCAGGGAGGGGTTTTCAGTTGCATGGGATGGTTGCAGTCATTTTAGGAATGACTGTGGGGTAATTCCTGTTCATGTGCTTTCACTCACCACACCTCGCAGATTTTAGGGCAATTCTCTCAAAGTGAACATCAATTATTTTGACAACAGTACCTGCCTACTGTACTCTTTTTATAGGGATATGGAAATTTAGGTATAAAATTAGTTTGGTAACAGTTTCATTTCCTTTCCATAGTTTCTGAAAACATTTTCAGACCGCATGCTTCTGTGCCTGTAGCTGTTACACTTTCAGTGAGCTGTGACCTTTCCCGCTACACCTGCGTACTGCCAGGTGAAGGGTTATTTCTGAAGTGATGCCTCTGTGGAGGGCACAGAACGCCAGCACTGGGGCCTGGTCATGCTGGGAAGTGGGCGGAGATTTTCTTGTCCTTGAGAGATGAAGTGTGTCGGGGGAGGGTGGGGTGGTGGGCCACTGTGGTAATCCCTCCTCCATGGAGTGGCAGTGTGTGTAACCCACACCGGGCTGAAGTTCGGCGCGTGGGCTTCATCGTGGGTTCCTTTTCCGCAGCTCTTACTGCGCTCATGAAGGCTGCCTGCAGCCTGTGGCCATGGTGAGGTCGCACTCACCGTTTTGCTACAGTTTTTTGCAGCTTTGTGGGAACTACAAATAGGATTTGGTATGAAAAACCAAACAAGTGATGAATTGCATGTACAAACTTGTTTTTCTTCTCGATGGCATCTTGGATTGGCAGGACTGTAAGTTACACTGAAAATAATAATAAGCAGATTTGGCTGGCTGGCTACATTGAGCCTACATGTACCATTTATGTGCTTTTGGGCTTAATTGTGATGTGGCAGGTGCTCAGTTTGCCCTGCTGGGACAAGCAGCCCTTTAACATGAGCCTCTGAGATCAAGGTGACCCTGAAATCCCCCCAGATAGCAGGGTGACCTCCCGCAGTGTCCTCTGACTAGCGCTGGCAGGAGTCTCCCCACAGACTGGTCTGTGAACAGACAGGTGCTGAGCTTGTGCTGCCGTACTCCTGGTCACACATTAACAGCTGCTCAGGCCTGATTTTCCACATTAAGCTAGAGGGGAATGCGTATTTCACCGGATGGACGCATGGAAAGAGTAATCTTCTCTCATCTGTCAATCCAGTCAGTTCTGTTGCATTTCTGAGATTGCAGGGTGATGGGTTTGAGTATGAAAAAACACTCTGAATTTTAGTGATACATTCTCTTCACGTATGAGGACACACGGTCCACATTACTTTTTCTTTAAGTCTGCTGTATGTTGCTGTGGAGGGTTTCCTACTGGCTAACTTGGCATACTGTGGTGTGGCCTTTAGAACTGCCAGCCTTGTGCATGCAGAGAAACCTGCTTTGTACTGTACATCTGTGGCTCCCTTTTATCACTGATGAGATGCATAAGTTATCCTACAGCTGTTCACACAGCCAGTATTGAGTAAAGCATGCTCTGTGTATGCTGCTGCCGGCAACAGAAAGACTATCCCAGATTACTGTAGGTAGTGCACAGTGAGAGCAAAAAGGCTTCGCTCTGGGAAAGGGGGAGGGAAAGAAATAGGCCCTCATCTGTTTTCCACTGGCAAAGACGCCTCAGAGCTCTGCCATGGTATGGGATTAAGTATTCGGCTTTTTAGAGTAATGCACAGAACTGAAGTATTATCGGGATTTATCTGAAAATATTCAAAGTCAGGATATTGAAGAACCGTCTGTCCAAACACACATAGACAGACACAAAAGTCTATATTTAATAAAAAAGAAACAATAATAGGCACACATATTTTTTATCTCTTTTCAATGACAATTTTTATTGCTCAAAGTGAAGGGCAGTGCCTAATGTTAACACAGGCTTAACTAACATTTGCATAGCTGTCAGATTGTGCTTAAATGTGTTTCTTTACTACTAACATACTCCTAAAAGGTCCAAGGAAACCGAAAGCGATAAATAGTTTCTTTGGTGTCATATAAATATACACATACAAATGTCACTTAAACACAATATTTTTATTAAATATTACAGCTAAAATATTAACAAAGTGTACATGGGTAGTAAGAACTTGGAGTATACTGACCCCTTTTAAGATACATTCATACAGATGCGTATCAAATGCCATATATACAACCAAGGTTTCATTCATTTCTAAGTAAATAAAACACTTTTTAATTCAAGTCATGGAGAACATATCGAATTGTACTTGTTTTAAAGTGCTTTGACGTGTTGCAGAAAAACAGCTGACCTTTAAGAAGTCTGTGTAAAACGTGGAACAAATGGGACAGGGTGTGGAGAGCTGGGTAAAATCAATGCCATTCACACAGATAAGGTGTTGGCTATGCTTCTATTAAACACAGGGAGTATTTACAGAACACCATTCCACAGAACTGCCACCATATCACAAACACTGGCCTGGGGATTACAGACAGAAAGTCTGTGCTAACAGTCTCTTGAAGGCTTCGCTCATTTGAAGACTTGTGAAGTTTGCACATCACAGCCAATGCCTGGCACTCTTAGTAAAGTCAGGGATGCTAGCCTCACCTCTAACAGCGGAAACCAGCACTTTGCAGTCCATCTGCTTATTGAGAAGCCATCTGCATGGGTCAACAGGGAGGATGCTTGTTACTGTATAGATCCATGACATAATTCGAATACTTCATGTTTTGATACTCAGCAGCAGCAGTTTCCAGCAGGTGGAGTGGCTGTAAAAACTCCAAAACTACGGCTAAACTTACAATACTGTCAAATAACTTCATTCTGTTAAAAACGTGAATTGCCAAAAAGCTTGAATAGACAGATTGGGGATGCGACGCTGGGGAGGTGGGAGGGGTTGTTCTGAGCAGGGGGTTTAAAGCCTCTCACTTTGCAATGCAGAGACTGCATCTAAGAGAGGAGGGCATGCAGGGGGGTGTCAGGACCTGTGAGACACAACGTCTGCGTCACCCTTCCCAGTGAGGCTCACCAGCACCCCTCCTCTAAGCACTGAGGTAACGTGTGTGGCGGACAGGACTACAGCCCAGCTTTCTCTTACACACTGACTATTACTCTAAAGCACTTAAGTCTATAAAGCACAGAAACCAACAGATTTTCAGCATTTGAAAGCATTTTTAATTTTCAATCACGAGACAGTGATTCGATCCATTTCACAGCACATGAATATGAGCTAGCGGAAGGTCTGTGGACAGGTTAAATGAAACTCGCCAATGCAGATTATTACCCAGCTGGTATGATTATCATGAGGCACTTGACAAAAGTGAAGAGAGAGTAGATTAAGCAATGAATAATGTTCAGTTAATATAAGTGAAGATGACAGCATGTATCCCCTGAAATGATTCATAGATTCAGAAAAAAATCAGTGAGGGTGGAAAAGCTAAAAGCTAAAGCTGTATGGTGTGGCTCTGCAGCACAGTTTCCACAGGAGTTCAGTAAACCATTTACTGAAGCAGAAGCAAGATTACAACATTGATTTGTCAAGTCTTGTCAGGTCTTTAGTGAATTTTTAGCTGACTGGTTTAAATATTGTAGTAAAATGATTTAGGTAAAGGATTCCTTAGCATTACTTTTGGGCATAGGCAACAATAAAAACATTAACTCAGATTAGTGTTCGTTTTGGCTCGTTCACCAAAATGTCTTTGGCAGCATTTATTGTAACGGACTGAATACGATTATCTTGAAATGGCTCCTTCGGTAACCATAGAAATCCCAAGAATTTATTCTTCATAGCACTAGTAGCCTGGGATTAAAGGTAACTGGGCGTCTGGGAACAGACATAGCTGAGTGTCAGGTATGATCATTATTGTTTTAATCCTCTGGAACTGAAAGTATGAAATCTGCCATAAATGTCTGATTTTCAGCCACATTGTAATGAAATTAGGAATACTCAGAATGTCATGTTTTGGATTACACTGTATTTTGTATTTTAAGGCTTTTCAGTGCTAGGTCCTGCCGGCTGAGTGCATTTTTTATTTTTAGTGTGAAAACCCATAATTCAAAAACCTGCATCACCAAAAAAAGGAGTCCCAGAAAATTTTACAGCCTGTGTAGTGTGGTCATAAAGGGATATACCATTTGGCGTCCTACCAACTTGAATTTTGGTAACTCGACAGCCATTCATTTAAAACCCACAATGCACCAGAAGTTGAGGCCAAATTTAGACATTTTTGGCACACAGGATATACCATATTTTCATATTTCTAAAAGGACGTTGTTGCCATTTTCTCAGAGAACCTTTGCTAACTCTCCCCCAGTCACACTAAAAGACAGTCACACACCCCACTGCCCCATTGGATGTCTGTCAATTTCACATTCCATTCCAGATCTCTTTACTTAGTCTACAGAAAAATCCACGGTCCCTCATAATGCTATCAAAATGGTATAGTGGGCCACACTGTTGTGAAAAGGGCAGCGTACTGTAACTTTTTGCTTTTTTTTCCTCACAGAAAAGCAGTTGCTGATGTGTAGTCTTACAAGTATAAAGAGTCAATAGAAGCAGTGTCTCTCAAAGCCCTCTACTAATTCATATACTATTTATAGCGGATTCTTTGGCCTCTGTGTTTAGCACTAATCTGGACGCTATGAGTTTTAGTGGTGTGTTAATCAGTCTGTAGAGAGACGGCTTGTTTACAAATTCCAGTAAAGGAGAGAACGGCCACTCCATGGCACTCAAACTGCCTACATTAAGCAGCTTTATTAAATTGCTCTCAAGTGGAGTTATGAAGAGAATTCATAAATCACATGACTTAAACGTCCTACTAGATGGCATGAAGAAACGTTAGCATTCAGAAAGTAGGAAGGTACACTGACACAGACTCACTTCTGTGTGTGTAGGTGATAACCTGCCGTTCTCCATAACTGATCCTATGGTGTACAAGTGAAGTAGGTTCATGAAATGTAACCTTTGTCTAATGACTAGATAAATTCCACATTCCAGCACTCATGAAGACCCAAAGCTCTATCCAGGGGAATGTAGTTGAACCCAGGGGAGGTAAACTCTCTGAACCTCAGCGGCAGCGTTCCCTCACGTCCAGCGTTAACCTGATTTCTCTGTGCTGCCTGAGCAGAGGGTGCAGCTAATCTCCAGCCGCATCACTAGCTGTGAAAGCCCACCAAAGCCTCTCGCTTTCCTTGCATCCTTGAGGGCCAATTACAGTAATCAGAGCTGTCACCCGCTGACGATGCACCACAGCAGTGTGCCGACAGCAGAGACCACCCCTCACGCACACGCAGTGGCCGGGGTGGGTCACATGACCCGAGTGGCGGCGCCGGGTCGTTCGCAGAGGGTGGAAGTCATGGCCTATGAACCGGGTCCAGCTGTCAGCCTTCAATCCCAGGGGGAGGGGGGCAGGGTTATCTCCCCCAGTCCTTTGGAATGCACAGCTCTGAGAGCTGAAGCAGCCTCAGTCCTGCCCTTGCTTTAAGTCCACATTAGAGGCTTAGGCGTTTGATCAGCGGCGCGGAAGCTAAAGGCTCCCTGGCTGCTTCCAGCCCAGGTAAGGGCAGGCATTTGGCACCCTGCATACACACACTGTCACACTCTGGGGTTGTGATGAGAAGGTCTGAGAACCAGCCTTTATTCTCACATTAACAGGATTAGGACAGAAAGCAAAAATGTCTCGGCGAAAAAGCGGATCCCTCAGACCAGAGCGTCTCCCAGGGAGTCTGGCAGGAAAGTGCAAAGGTTCTCAGGAACTGCAGCCCCCTCAGCCATCCCAGATAACTTCCCCAGGGACATGTATGACTCCACTGATGATGTCATGGTGATTGCAGAAGAAAAAGGCACAGCAGATATTTTAAAACATAATTAAATTGCCTTTTTTTCAAAGACAGAAAAAGTAAGCGGATTACATCAATCTCTATGCAAGAGCTAACTGCACTAAAAAGGCTAATAAACATTGAGAGTGCTGCGTTTTGGATGTCTCTGTTCTTTGGTTTGGCTTTTCTGGCTCATCCATAACTATGTGGACTCTTGGGGTTTATGGGGGAGGAGTCTTCCCGGCCGCTTTGGCCAATCAGCTGGTAGAGGCGGTGACTGAGGTTTTGCACCTGGCAGGTGCCCAGGACGCAGCCCACACGCATTAGCTGGGGATGGTGGTGACCCCGGGCCGCGTTGTGGATGTGACGACGAGCTCTCGACCCCCTCTTCTTGATCTCTGGGGCGTCTTCTGCCTGTGGGAGGGTGCTGCTTAGCATGGGAACGTCACCGCTCTCTCTGGGTGGAGGCCCCTTGAATAGAAGAAGCTCCCACCAATCACGTTTGGCCTCCAGGGCATAGTCATCGGAAGCCGTGGGGCTGGCCACTGTTCCCGTAGCAACACTCTTGCCCTTCTGGTGCTCTTGGAGCTTCTGCAGGAAACTCAACCTGATGAAACACAGAGGCAAATGAGCGGGTTACATCACAGTGCTTACATTTCACATCATCATCAGTGCGGTGTTTGCTGAGGTTACAGCTGTAAAATATCAAGTATAAACATCCATGTGTAAGTTTAGTTTAAAACATTTGATGGCAACATGCAGCATGCGAGTCAGGAGCTGCAGCATGTTTACTTGCAACAATTTATTACAAAATGATGTATCTAATAATTTATCTTTCACCTACAATGTGAAACTTTGTCAAACAGTCAAACAGAGCAGATCGGCCAGCTCCAGTCCATGTGCCTGCCGTGTAATCTTGCTACAGCTAATGAGAGCATCAGGAATAACTGTTTCATCACATATGCATGCTCATAAAAACTAAAATTTAATGAATATGGGCTGTATGTTTGCCAGATGACCAGTTCAGTTATATTTGTTTGAAAAGATATTGAACACTGAAGGTAATTCCCCTGCTCCCTTCCCACAGTACCAGGCTCCTGCTCCCTTCCCAGAATTCCAAGTTTCTGTTCCCCTCCCAGAATTCCAGGCCTTGTTTGTACAGTGAGCCTAATGCATGCAGTGTGATGGAAGGCTGTGGCTTTAACAGCTTCATGTAGTGCATTAACGTGAGGTCCTGTCTGATAAAAGCAGTTTAGATGGATTGCCACATTGTACTGACATTGCACCATTAACACAGATTAGCTCATACCTGAATGGCTTTACTCTACCAGCACCGGCCACCAAGGGCTGGATGTAAGTTAAGACGGCACTATCAGCCTGACAATCTGTGCTAATCTTGATGGGGAATTGAACAGTAAGCAGAATGTTCCTGGGGCTTCTCAGACTCTCTTTCATAAGCTGGAGAGAGGAGCTGTGGTTGGAGTGTGTTAACACTCTGGACAGTAGTTAGCTCGCAGACAGTATTTTCATTTGACCTCCAGTTTTTCACTTATTCGGCATCATGCTGTACTATTTTTGATGTTGACTATCATAAATGTACACTTGGCAACTAATGCTTCAACTTTAAACACCACCCTGCCTGAAAGACTTCTCTTCACTAGATCCATGCTTATGCTCAAGTTGCCAGTGACATTTTAGTGTTGTTTTTGCCAGTTTTTCTTCAGCGTCATTTTGCCGGTGTTATTTCTGATTCTGTCTGCATCAGCAGCACCGGTCTTGGAAAGAATATAATGACTGCATCTCCCTTTTGTGACTGATGTGGGTTATGCTACAGTACTAGACTAAAGCCAGAGGAGAGGCTATGCTTCACTGCTTTTAATTAATGAATATACTATTCACATTCAGGTTTTATATTTGTACTCCTTGTCATAACCACATAGGGCCTGCGACAACACAAACATCATTCCTGAAATAAGCCGTCACGTGCGGAGCACAAATATTTTCATTCCTGTGAAAGCCTAAAGCCGTCAGAAAGGCCAAGCACAAGCTGTGTAAGCCCCTGAGTAAATGCCCTACCTACTGATAGAACATAATCCAATTAATAAATGGAAAAATATTGCATCTCAATCTCTTTTTCCATTTAAAAGGTCTGGCTTTCTATATATATAATTTGTCTTTTTGTAGTGCACCTACCATAACAGCATTATTTAAAGCGCAGCCTAAATTGCTGATGGGAAAAGCAGCAGTGATACTTAAAGTAATTATAAAAGTACAAGTAGAGCTTTCCCTGCTGAACTGCTGACTCTGTCTCTGATGAGAGAGGTCCAGGAAAGTGAAAATACAGGGCTGGATGCGAGAAATGACAGAGTGTGGAGCCGGGGACGAGGCTGGGCTCTGGAGCGCAGAGTCAGAGACAGGCTGCGCTGAGGAGGAGGTGGCAGGCCTGACACTGCTCCCTTTCCCTGCCTGGATTCACCTTCACTCTGCTAACACCTCTCTCTAATGAGGCCAGGTGCAGAGCACTGCCCACAGCCCACACTGCTTGGACAAGGCAGGAAAATGTATTCCACTGGGTGCCTCATCATGAGAGAAAAGCTAATCATCCATGTAAGGGCTGTTTCAGACCCTCGCAGACACATTAGTGTCAATGAGGCCTCCTTTTCCCATGAAAGCATGGATAAATGTGGCTGCCGTCCAGCGGGGTCCTCATGCCAAACACAAGATGTGGCAAGTGGACCACGATACTTACCATTGGAGTGTTCAATGAGAATGAAAAGTGAAAATGACATGCAGCAGCTTAAACAAACAGGATTATGAAAGTGAGGGTATCTTTTTCCCTGAACGCAGTCCAAAGCAGAACAGCATGCATTCTTTCTCTCAAAGGCTCATGTGAATTTGAACTCACTTCAGGATGAAGAGATGTGTGTCTGCTGGTGGAAATTGAATCTTTGAGTCCAAAGCTGAAGCTATTCACCTAACAGTTTGCCAGGTCACAGTGAACATCCTCGAGTGATACTGACAGAGACTGTCTGAACTGTGGAGACACTGATGGAATGACTCCATGTTCTTTGCAGCACTGGTTTGGGACCACTCTGCACCTCTGTCGAATGTTTGGGCAAAAAGAGCAAGAGCCTAGAGGCGAGGGGCGGGTGCTGTCCTCTCAGCCCTTGGCAGACGGCTGGGTGAAAGCGCCGGTGTGACCGGTTCACGCCACGGCGTCTCCTGGCGGCACTATTTTGAGGAATCTCTTATTATGCCGCACATTTGCTCACTTGGAAGACTGACACGAGGCCCCGCCCACTCTGCACTGGTGCCCAGAGCTGAGCCAGAACTGCACTTAAATTGTCTGTGCTGAGTCGTAACTGAATATTCATCAATGGAGCTTTTTTATGTGACCGAGTGTCGGGTCACTGAAAACTGCTATGCTTTCTCCCAGCAAGTAACAGCTGAAACAGAATCTGCGCTGGTAGGTTATTTTAGCATTTGCTTTGTGCAGTGAGGCCTGGAAAGAAATTCAGATTTGACACCCGTAACAAAAAACTCAATTTGTCTGCGGGAGAAAAGAAGATACCGAAATACAAGCGGAGCTGAATGGCATTCAGCTGTAAAGACGCTTTATTTAGACGCATTCCCCCCCACCCAGCACAAAAGAACTGAAGCAGCAATTCTGGAGGCCAAGACAAGGTTGCACTGGTCCTCTTTCCTAACCCTCCTCTCTTCACCTGTCCTGACTGCCTGAATATTGCAAAGCTCCCATTATAACTGCCACTGCTCTCATGTTTCACGAACAGCGCATGGCTCTGCACAAACCTCTCCTTCCCAGTTTCAGACCTGTGTTTATTTCTAACAGGCTTAATGTCTGTGGGTGCATTGTGGGTGATAATGCCCACTGTTCATCCGCAGCGATCGGCTTCTGCCTGACCACAGAAACTGGCTGACCGCCATAGAGACCCTGTGATATTGCTGTTGAGGAATTTCCTCCAAGAATTAAGTTGGGAGAAAAGACGAGAAAGAAAGTTGAGGTGGTGCTTGAACTATAAAGCATATTCCAGCAAAACGGCCACAAACAATGTGAAGGTTTTCACAGTCTTATCATTTTCACTCTCGCTTTTCTGTTGCATAGAGGTCAGCAGTTTATTTATAAGTAACATTGCTCTAAGGTGAAAGAGATATCTGTCATCCAAAGCTGTGATCATGAATCACTGTGGCTTCAGACACATAAAGACCTTCTCCGGTGTCCTTATTATGCTGAGTTTTGGAAGTGAGGTATATACACACTGTGGCCTGCTGTGGAGAACCAAGCAAGCCAGCATCTGAACTTCTGCTGTTAGTGAGAGTTTAAATCCACTCATTGGATTCATCTGACAAATGGAGCAAATTCAGTCTGGAGAAGATAATCCTCACTATTGACAGTAATTGAAGTGTCTGAGACTGGCAAAAGATCAAAGATTAACTACACTCAACTGCTGTTTCAGGTCCTTTGATTTAGAAGAGATTAGAACGTTCTTGCAAGGAGTCCTTGAAACTGATTCACTTTCAGTCAGGTTTTCATTTGAGAGCTTTAGCAATAAGTCTCTTAGCTCAGGACTTAAGGGTTCGAAAGGAGGGTAAACTAATCTTTGCTTTCCTTGTGTTATTTTACTGTATTGCTTTCATAGTCTAAGCACAGGTCTAGGACTAAGAATTAAATGGACACGTTGACCAACTTGATAGCAGCCAATCACAAAGCACAGGTTTCATGCCAGGCTCCTTCAGACATCTCCTTTTGAGGAGGTGAAACAGAAGCCAGCAGTGCATTTTAACCTGGTCGCCTGCCAGGCGGTCATCCCAGGCCTGCACACCGGGAGGCGCTGTTACTGGGGAGTTATGGCTGTGGCACAGGGATTCATGGAAGACAATGCTGTTGCATAACAGAATTCACTGTGACTCTGCCATAATTCCGCAGAGTTTAATGCTTTCACCATCACATGGTCATGAAATAATACAGTAAAAGTTCATTTCCTACCTTCTCTACCTATAACCTTAAATTTTGGGTGATTATACCTTACCCATATAACACAGATGCACCTTTTTCATGTGTCCGCTGTGCTGACTGCGCGTGACTAAAGAAGATTTTGGCAGCTGTCACTAAACCAGTGTGCACTCCGGTCATACAAAGTATCAAGCAGGTACAGCAGGCTATAAACTCCATTCATATGGTTAATTTTCTTTAATTTCTTTAATATAGACTATGAGGCCTGTATTATCAAAACATACTGTTTATTATTCTGTCAGAATCCTATTTTAGTAAATCATGTCCACATTTCACGTCTTTTTTTTTTTTTTTTGGTCCACAGCTATAGCCACGTCTTACACTATTGTATATTTTTACTTTTCAGTAGAATAATGCATGTGTTATTATCCATAGGTTGGTTTCACTGTGGAGAGAACCTGTTCTTTAAGGATGCAGAAGGTGGAATTTAGGTCTTATCCACTAATCCACTGCGGAATTTTCCTTGTGAGATCAGTTTCCATTTTGCTGGAGCTGACCATAATGATCCCAGAGTTAGATGTGTATAAACCGGGAGCGTGTTTCTCTAGTCTGCAGAAAGGCCATCCAGCAGGGGCTACACGTCACTCAAATTCTTTCTGGTGCCTAATAGAATTATCATTATTATATCTTTATTATATCTAGAGTTATGTTAGTTTGCATTACTCTAGATGTTTGAAGCCCATTGGAGTCTTAGCTCTTCTCAGCCACAGTAATCATCGGTAACTTCCTGTCTACCATCACATGACAGTGTCATTTTGGCTACAGTGCTTTTCAGCAACTGTCAGATGCACTGTGATGACATCATGAGATACCTCATGGCTTCTAGTATCTGTTAAATGCAAGAGTACAAAGATGGCGATGTTCGGCATCATTTACCTTTAACATCTGAACCTTTAAGGTTTACTTTTTAAACACAGCCCATCACAGCAGGAGCATCATGGGTGTATCATCCCTGTCCTTTCCTCGGAGCCGGGTCCCAACCGCACAAAGGAAACACCACAGCACAGCACTCAGTAATACAGACTGTATGTGTGTTTGGCTATGCACTAGACATCCCCTTGGCAACAGAAGAGAATGAAATATTTTACTGCACCAGTTAAAAAGCCTTGGACTAAGATAGAAATATTCATTGTAATTAGATACTTTCCCTCATAAAAAGTTTTTTTTTTAACCTTTATAAATGTTACCCACAAAGCCATACACTACTCATGTAAACAGAATATAAAATCTAGTTCACGATGCACCAGGGTTGAAAGTGAACCGAGCTTTTATGGGGAAAACAGTACAAAAAATAAACAGTTTGCCCCCCAAAGACAGAATATCCAGGTGTCTGCCGTCATTGTAAATATTGTAATCAATTCCGTGCTGGAAATATTATGTTTGGGCTGCAGGCTTTGGCGTTTTCCTGATGCCTTCGTCCCAGACAAGGTCCCGTCTGTGACTGTCTCCGCTGGGAGAGCAAGCGGTGGCCGGTTAATCATTTACGGCGACAGCAGGGAGACCGCAGATCTGTTTGGTCCAGAAACGAGCTGTGATTCAGTGACCCTCAGAGAGCACAGAAACAGCAGCACAGAGCTGCTGCCTCAGTCCTGCTGCCTAAGTCCTGCTGCCTCAGTCCTGCCTCAGTCCTGCTGCCTAAGTCCTGCTGCCTCAGTCCTGCTCTCTCAGTCCTGCCTCAGTCCTGCTCCCTCAGCCCTCCTGCCTCAGTCCTGCCTCAGTCCTGCTGCCTAAGTCCTGCTGCCTCAGTCCTGCCTCAGTCCTGCTGCCTCAGTCCTGCTGCCTCAGTCCTCCTGCCTCAGTCCTGCTGCCTCAGTCCTGCTGCCTCAGTCCTGCCTCAGTCCTGCTGCCTCAGTCCTGTTCCCTCAGTCCTGCTGCCTCAGTCCTGCCTCAGTCCTGCTCCCTCAGTCCTGCTGCCTCAGTCCTGCTGCCTCAGTCCTCCTGCCTCAGTCCTGCTGCCTCGCTGCTCCCACCCCAGACTCCTCTCCAGCCATATTTAACTCACTGTGGCTCCAGCCCAGCACCTCTCTCTCCAAACCGCAAGTTATGCAATGTAGCGGGATGCACAGTGACCCAGATGCTGTTTTGAGGGGCGTACTTTGTCCCAGATTTGCAGCTCTGTGATTAAAGAGCGTTGTTTCTGCTGTGCATTCCTCTCTGGCCCCGTCACGCTTCTTTCCCCTGCTGCTGGACTGATCTGTGGGGTTTTTCACGCAGAGGAATGCAGATGCTCCTATACGAGCTCTCCTCTCATTACCCTCTGCTGTCACGGCTCTGGAGATCCTTCTGATACAGTATACTCACCTTTGATAATAACAACAATAACTTTCCTACTGTAGCGATTCACAAAGCCTTTTGTAGAATAAAACCAATGTGGCAGCGGTGCAGCATAATGGTTTGGGAGCTGAGCCTGAACCTGGAAGGTTGCAGGTTTTAATGCAAATGGGCTCTGCTTTTGTAGTCTTTGGTAAGGTACACAACCTGCATTCATTCAGTGAATATCCAGCTAGATAAGCAGGGTGGATAATATGTAACAATGCAACCTGGGTATGCTTAGCATCTGCCTAGCAAATGAATAATGATAAAAAAATGGTTTATGAGCTTCATTTAAATGAGGAGGGATATGAGACACAGAGAAGGAAAGAATTATAAGTAGCCCATAAAAGAGAAGCTTTCATTTCTGTGTCTTAGGTAAGAACAGGGTGTTCTATACGAGTTACCACAATACCAGTACTACTCTCCCCTCAGAACAGAAAGCCAACGCATTGCCCTTCGCTTGGCAGACATGCGGAGTTAGTGGCAGGGCAAGGGGGTTTCAGAGAATGGGAGCTTGTTCTTACCTGCTTATCTGCTTATCTGCTCTGCATGGAAGGCATCAGGTAAGATACCTTGTAATAACTGTACTTAGTTGGTCTACATTTTCCAGATCTGGTGACAAGCACCAAAGTGGCGGCTGCTGTTGAACCCCTGGGCAAAGCGCCGACTCCGAGCCGCCTCGGGAAACACGCAGCGCTGTGAAGGGCTAGCATGTGAGAGCTGCGCGCTGCGCGAGTCTCTGTGGGTCCCTGTGTAATGCAGATATGTAGTGCTGATGGAGCTGTGAGAGAGAGAGGCTCACGTGCGGGCTGCACCTGACACACACGGAGCTGCTGGCTCTCGGGCGCTGCAGTCTGCGGAAAGGCCCTGGCACCGCAGGCCTCCTGGCACAGGCTAATGTAGGCCACTCGCTCAAAGCCCCCTTCTTCCACTCAGCATAAACACTTTTGTTTTCTCAAAGTCCTCTTTAAAGGAGCAGTGATTAATAATTTAAGACTCTTTGGGAGGGTAAACCTGATCGTTTTAGTTCTTCCTGTTTACAGTATTTGTGCATCTCCATAGATGGCCCCATAGATTTCTGTGTGCGCACAGGTAAAAGCATTTCACAAGGTAAGGTTCAGGCACCACATCATGCAAGGTCATCTCAGGGTAGAGCTAAGAGTCCACAGGTGAGACCCAGTCAAACAGAAAGCTCACAGGTGAGGCCAAGTGAAATCGAAAGGTTCAGTGTTTACTTATACCCAAGCATGACTGCCTTTGTGTTTAAAACAGACGCTCCATCCACTCTTTTGATAAACTGGTGTGTGATTTACAACTATTCAATTATTTACATTACATTGTTATTTACTGGATATTCACTGAGGTAATTGTGGGGTAAGGGGGCAACGGCAGTCCCCCAGCGGGGAATTGAACCAGCAACCCTGTGGTTACAAGCCCTGTTCCTTACCACTGTGCTACACTGCTGATGTCACACTCCCTGCTCCTGAAACTGCATCAGAGGCTGATAGAAGGTCACCTGGCACAGAAATATGTAGTGTGCATTCTTTCCCTGGGTCTCCCCAAAGCACAGAGATTTCTGCCTGCTGCTGATTCCAGCAGAATGAGTGTGAGGGCTGGCAGCTTCTTGTCTGGCCTGCATTTGTGCTGTCGGCTGACCTGGCAGCCCGGCAGGTTTGGCTTTAGAGGCTCAGGCTTCTCCACAGGCTGCAAAGCGTCAGCCTCTAAGCGCTGCTGCCGTGGCAAGCCCGGCTTCCGTAGGGAGGTGTCCCCAGCTTTATCCACCATTGGCGAATTCTGAGGCGGCCCCCCCCAAAAGCTGAAAAGAGAGCCCCTCGAAAATTCTTGCCAGGTTCCAGCTCAGCATGTGGCCCATCCGGAGTGACGCTGTGTACCGCCTGCCGTTCAGATTTCTAATTTACTGCACTGAAAGGGTACGGGTGGAAGTGGGTTGACCCCAAAACCATCTGAGACGCGATTGGCCGGTGGCCCCTCCAGCCAGCCGGAGCAGCAAGAATGCCTCTTAACCTCGGAGGGCCCTGCAGCTCACTCACATGGCTGCCTATCCTCTCAGCATCCCATAAACTCAAGTATCACAGCAACAATGGGCCCTCACACGGCTCCCATCCTCCTTAATGAGCATGTGCAGCCGGTGCAGCGGCCCGCGCTGCTCTCAGCCCCACAGCGGCTGCTCTCTCCTGCTCTCTGCTTCCTCCGGTTTCACATCCCCTTCCAGGGCTCCTTCATTCTGACCATTTAATAACTGATCCCAGAACAGTACTTATTATAATTAGCCAATGCTGGCTTATAAAGTACGGTCTAATAATGACAACCTGTCTATGTTAATGGTATTACAGTTGTGATAGAGTTTATATATGATGTGAAAGAAGTTTACTTTTTTCATGTAGCAAAGCATTTATTTATGTCTTAAGTGAAAAAAGCAACACAAGACTTCGTATCGCAGGACATTCCCCCAAAGGCCACCCGTCCTTCTCACGCTTTCACTCACATCTCAGCAAGCAGCCGCTTATATGACGCTTAACACTGATTTTTGTTTTACCAAATTCCAGCATATTCCCACACTTGGTGCATGTTCTCTTTTATGTCTCAACACAAACAGTCTGAGAATAATAGATTTTTTACCATCTGAACAAAATGTACACATTTAAGTGGTACTTTTTTGCAGTGGTTTTGGATTGATTATTTCACTTTCTAGATATTTACTAGGCTGTTAATAGTGAGAAATAATTTAAGAAACACTTGGGAAGAATGGGCCAGCGCTCCTAAGGCAAAATATTAAAAGTGCCCCATAACTTAAAAGCATTTGTTGCAAAAAAACTGAAGAAAATCTACTAAAATGCAAAATGATAAAACTCAATTTTCTCTTGCAATATTTTACATTGAATGCATTCTGAAATAAGAATCCCAGAGCCTCGCAGAAGATACCGTGCAGCCAGGAGAGGGCACGCCAGTGCTGCGCCAGACGCCTGGCTCGCACAGATATTTGTATGATCCATTGATCCATGAGATAGTTCACTCGGGTTTGATAACAAGTTTCAGCTTTGTGTTCTTATTAATTAGTTTAATGAATTTGTTATTACCTCGTGTGCGGTTGTAAAGATTATGATTTCTTCTGATAAGCTAAAACCATCGTTTTCTTGCGTTAAGGAAACTGCGCTGTTCAGATCTCAAAATATCAACAGGCATCGGATATCAGGCTTACAGGAATCGTTTTTCACCGCTGAAAGTTTGATTGCACAGTTTTACAACAATTACAATACCTGTCGATGTTTTATTATAGTTGGTAACATCACAGACACGTTTACACAATCATACCGAATAGTGGATAAAATGATCTACGATTTCTTTGCTATGTGGACAGCAATTATTAGCGGTCCGAAGAAAAGCTTTGGTACTTCAGTTTGTATCATATACTATACTGAAGTCTATTACTGCTGTGCAACTTCTAAACTTTTGCCGCGATTATTTGGATGAGCTTAACCTTGAAATCCAACACTGACGCAGGCGGCTATCTTTTACCATTTGGACATAAAACGAAATGTACGGGAGGTACCGATTTCAGTTGCGCGGTTGTGTGTTTAATTATTTATCTGCGTAATTCAGCAATCATGCAGGTGATGTGCGCCACCGATCACACCGTGTCTAGATGCTTATTAACTTTGCGGATTCAAAAGCGCCACAGACTGGAGGTGGCACGCGCGCTACGTCCACAAATAATTTAATTATGGGAACATCTGTGCAGAGCACTTTCCAAGATTACACATTGCATATTTCTCCATTATTTGATATTTACACTATACTAAATTTAAGATAAGATAAGAAGATACTCTAAAGATCTCGCTTTAATATTACCGAGTAATCAAAAAGAATCCAGTGTTTGAGATTATCCAAACGACAGCACGTCCGAAGTATGCGGCAGCCTGACAAAACACGACTTCGAAATACACAAATGTTGCCGGTACATTTTCCCGCGGGGACTTCAGGTGACCCTGTCTCAGAAACGAGCTTGATGAGTTGACGCTGAAGCTACACACAGAGCACTTCCTCCACTGTCTGGTTTTCCAGCTGTTAAACTACTGACGCTCGCTCTCGGCTGCGTGAGAGCCTGCGTTTCCGACGGCACGTCCCTCCAGCACTGACCTTCTCCCAGCGCATCGCTATCTCTCCGACACAACACTGAATAAAGCCCTTTTATGCCAGTGTAGGTCGCCAGGACGCGATATGTGTCATGTATACGTTTGGTGGTTACAATTGTGACATTTACCTTTCAAGAAGAAAATGCAAGAGCAAAATTCTTTTTAATTCTCTTTCGCGTACTCAGTGACATATTCAGAGTCGGAAATGTGACTTATTCTCTCCATACATTGGGAGCGAGCAATACGTGACCCGCATCACATAGAGGTAAATGCAATATATATAATATCCACAATGAATATATATCATACATATTGATTATAAGGCAATACTTTAGACTTAATTACCTTTTGAAAAGTCTACAGTATAACACAATGCATATTCTCTTTTTTTAGTTTCCTATGCCAGACAGACTTTTCTCCAGTCATGAATGAAGGAGCGCTGAAGGGAAGTGAAGTGATTCCTTACCTGTTCCTGTCTAGGCGGCTTCCAGCTGGTAAAGCCAGCGGCTGCTGCTGCAGGGAGAGCAGGCTGATGCAATATACAGTGACCGGGAAAAGTGATCGCATCGTCGGATAGGTTCTCACACCCCCGGGGAAGGAGGGGGCTCGCAAGCCACCTGGAAAAAGTTCAATTCCTAGCAGGAGAAACTCCAAAACTCTGTACAAGTACCAGTATCCAGCCGGGGAATATTTCAGAAAGCCTAGGAAGCCGGAAAAAAGGAGAATGTATTCAGCTACTCAAATTAATTGAATACCTGATCACTACAGGCGCACGTATGTTTATGTAAATACACAGTAATGCATTAGTAAAGATTAGAAACTGGATGAAGTTCTGCCGCTTTCCAATGGAATAATAAAGAACAATACCGTACATTCCCTGTATTTTTTTCAAACCTTCATATTTTAACAGACAATATTATATGAATAATTGCACAAAACTCATCTACAATAGACTATCCGTGTATTTATAGGTAGTGTTATTGTTAGTTAAATATTTACATTTACACGTAAGATAACTTAGAAATTCCAAAGGTTCTAAAAAAAAAAATCTAACCACTAAAATACAGGTGACATATACCAACCTTCAGCGTAGGTAATTTTCCGTAAGTAATTCTAATTTGTGGAGAATTTCACTCGGATCTCAACGTGTCCACTAACACCAGAACTCTGAAACAGGTCTGTCTCTGGCATTGTACATTTAAATATTGAGTAGGCGGGGCCCTGGACCTTGGCAGCAGGACGAGTTATGATGCGTCTGGTACTTTATTCGTTTGTTGTTCTAACACCAGGAGTGTGTGCGCTTCTGCTGATATGTCGGTGTTTGAACCTTGTTGTACGCCAAATGCTGCAAAGTTGTCCATGAGGTTGCGTCTCGGACGCTTATGCCAGACATAATTGTATTTGACGATGCTAATTAGTTCACGCCACCAGAATTTTAACGTTATTAGAGCTTTGTTCTGAAAGACCGTTGTGTTACAGGTTGTAATTAAAAGATTTAGATATCTTACGGTATTCACTTTTTCGATGCAGTTGACTTCTTATTGCCTTTACTTCATGAATTACATAGAATTCGCTTGATTCCATAACATGCGATTCAAGAATTAATTTTCAGCTCCCTCGCGTTTTGTTTGCTGTTATCTGCATATAAATATACATTTGCCTAGCATGTCAGTTTGGGAAGTCACACTGCAGGTTTACATTCCATCAGTGATGGATTTCAGTTGTTGTCTACCTGCACCAAAGCAACAGAATGTTTCTTTGTTTGGCATCAGTATTGTTTGTGGTCACTTGAATATTCCCAGTTCTCTGTGATTCCCAGAAAATCTGCCCTCACCCTGAGTTTGTCTCATGTGACGTTTGTGCATTAATGTTTGGTGACCATTGCAGAATGTCCTCAAGGTCAGTCCCAATAAAAACAGCCATGTCGCCAAGATGCAATGAGCTGTTAGAGGAAATATAATTAAATAAGAGTTCCCATCAGATGTATCATTCTTGTGTAACAGCACTAGAAAAACAAGATCAGATTCTGAGGATGAGTTGCTTGCTTTTGATAAGTTTCTTTATCATGTCTTGCCAAGTCAAGGCTAAATTGAATTATGTGGACATTGACAGAAAAAAAGATAAATCTTTGGGCCTGACAGGGCTTTTTGAATGTTGGAGCATGTACAATATTGACCAGTATGGCACTTCAGCTCTTTGAAATCCTCCGCGGCAATTTAAAGGCACATCTGAGCTGAACAGCCGAGCACAACAGTCCTGGGCAGCTCTCACCGCTACGGAGTGAGTAAATTATGCAGTATCGCTTCAGCCATAGCATGGGGCACTTCCACTGTACACACCAAATATGCATTTGTGCTCTCCACGCACGGTACCTGAGATCGAATGCGTTTCTACTTGGTGCAGAAAGAAGCGGAGCATGGTTACCCACAACTGAGATTTACATACAGCTTGTCCAAGCCCTCCATGTTTCAGCTCAGATTTTTGGTGGAAGGAAGCCATTGAATGTAAAGAATAGGCTCATCTGCTGACGTTCCTTCTGTCAGGGGCATGACCCCTTTCCCAAAGGGGGAGAAGCTCCTTCCAGGAACCTAAACTCTTAGTGTTGCTTTCAAACAGATAATTACCAAGTTTGATCTCGTGTTAGTCATCTTGTGTAGCGATTACTGCACGTTTGTCACATGCTTTGAGGGCCCTGTGTTTCCCTGTAGGGTGTAGCCAGGCATGCCGCCTGCTTCGATTGGATGGTGACGTGTGGGAAATACAGGAGAGCGTTTCCACAGTCACTGTTATTCTGCCACCTGGTTTGCAGCTCTCCTGCAGTATTATATTTCAATTACCTCCAGTTTTCCTGTAAATGGGTACTGAAAATGTGGGAGGAGGCGGCATTTAACAAGGCGACGAGCAGTGAAAACCCACAGCAGAGCATGACGTGTCCAGTGGAACGGGAGGCTGGAAGTTGAACACCGCTACGCCTCTTTAGCACTCATCACTGGGCTGGTTCCACATGTGACATTCCCTTCTGGTTCATCCAAGGACTTCTGTTCCCTATGCAAAGAACTTAGCCTAAAGACTTCATGTGATTTCAAGATAGATAGTGCAGCTGTAGATGTGTCCATGTGAAGCACAGAGAGTCTGATGTTGTGTTTACTGCTGATACAGCACCGAGGACCTGACTCTGGCTTTGCAGATGGTCCAGGGCCTACGGTCAGGAGGCTGCAGGATCGATCCCGCTCAACACCCGTTTACCTCAATTGCTTTACGAACTATCCAGCTATAGAAATTACATGTAAAGTTGCTATAATGTACAGCTACTTCAATAACATAGCTAATGTGGTCAGTTGCTCACCCTAGCAGTGTAAAAGATGGCAAACCCATTCTTGGTTGTCCTGTATTTATGATCAGACAGTTGAATGCCTCTTTATAGCACTCCCTGCATCAGGAGGAGGGAAATACTGTGCTTACACTCGCTTTGATCAGGGTTATTTCCATCAATAAGGTGTGATTCTCCTCACATAATTTGTGTGGATGCTGTTGGTAATGGAAACACTGATAAATGTCACCACTCTGTGCTACCATAGAAAGGTTACCAATGTCAGTGTCACCACTCTGGTGTGTAACCGTATGTAACTCCTAGAGCAGACTTGCAGAATATGTTTACAGTGAAACCGTCAGTTTGGTATATTAACCTCATACATGTGATCCTGCAGCAGATCCAGCTTCCATTTTAAGTTATGGTAAGAGGGCAGGAGGTGAGAGGTATGCATATGTGAGCTGGCTCAAAGCTTCTTACTCTCTAAAAGGGGTCAAGTCTACTGAAGTCTACTTGCTTTCCTCTGATTAGCCCTCTGCAAATCAATAGAATGTAAATATTTAAAAATAAAATGTACATTTATTAAACTCCTTAAAAGTAGAGGCCTTGCCTGCCTGCAGAAACGCAAATGTATTTAACCTCATCACAAAAGCTGCATGTGCAGTTTTGTCCAAAATAAGTAGATTCACTAATTTCCTTAATTTTCTGCCTAAATAAAAATACTGTAACATTCATGAACTAAGACGTAAAAGAAGCAGTTCTGCTAAATATAAACCTGCTGTAAAATGTGCTGTGCAAATAATACGTTGATTGATTAGTTTTGCTTAATTATTATGTGACAGAGGAATACAGACATGCCCTATGGGAACAGGGACAATGAGTAGCACAAAACAATCCATTCATCACAGCTGCTCACACAATCACATATTTACAGATTACACAAGGCAAGCATTCTGTCACAAGCACTGCAAGCATTCTGCTTTGGCAAGCATTAACTTATTGTCCTGAGAGTGAAAATACTGGACCTTACAAAAGATTCGTGGCATTCTTGAGCATGTATTGGTTCTTGCACTGCGCTGTGTATTGACTGAGTCGCTTATAGACTGTGGTGTATTTGTTTCGTTATGATTGCTGCCATCTAGTGAACGTCAGGATAGCAGTCACCTCTGCAGGACATAGCTCTGCAGGCCACAAAGCCAGAGCAAGAGGACGGTTCTGCTGTGGAGCTTTAGCATGTGATACAGCTCTGTCTGTGCAGCCCTCTGAGCCTCAGAGCCAGGGATTTTAACCGACGCACAGTGAGAAACGCTTTCAGATCCCAAGGGAATATCCTCAGATCGTGTCCCCCAGGGAAATTCCTATTTCCCATGAGTACTTTGTGGGGTGAAAGTTATTAAATCAGCGTATAATAACAAACATCCCAGTATTAGTTTGTTTCCTCTTAATGCTGAATTAGCCTCTCAAATATACATGTCAGGCAGCAGCGATTCCCACTCTGTCTGTGGTCTCTGTGAAGTGACCCCCTCATCTCATCAGATAGCACTGCTGGGTGTGACTGTGACGCACCTCATCTGTGGCACCAAATCCAGAGCGGATCTCATTTGAAATGGATCTCCTCTTACCTGTATGTAGAATTTACTGAGTCTGCAGACACATGGCTTTCATTCCAGCTGACTTCACATTATCTGTGGAATACTTTTGCAGGATTGCATTATAATGTGCTGGTGATTGGAGATCACAGTATCAGATAACCAAAACACAATGAAATTATTGCAGGAAAGTACTAAACTCTGTTGTGCTAAACAGCAATAATGATGTCCCTCGTAGTGTTCAGTGTCTTGTATGTAAAATGATCTGGATTTAGCATTTTTGCATCAGTGATTTAATCTGAATCACATTATTACTTTGGGTATCTCTCTGATGGAGGCAGTCAGGGTCTGCTGTCTCTGTGAATGTCAGGTCCCCCTGTGTTTTACTCCGCTCTCATTGTTCTCATTATACATCAGTTTGGAGAAGGAGGTGCGGTTTGGAGAAGGAGGTGCAGTGTGGAGATGGAGGTGCAGTTTGGAGATGGAGGTGCAGTTTGGGGTGCAGGTGCAGCTGTATGTCATAGTGCTGTGTAGTCATGATGAGGTAGAAAAATGTGCTTCCTGTCTTTCAAAAGCACAGGACTAAATCTTGACCTTTCCCCCATACATTTTCTACAGAGAAATCAATGTAACAGTAAGTTAAAATCAGATAAACAGTGTCTCACTTCCCAGCTCACAATGCTGGAAACAAATCAAAACTCCAAAGAGGCCTTGTGGCTTTTCCCATCTTTACTGGAACTTGTACGGGGGATTTCTGCCCTTGTTTCAGAGAAAGTTTTCAGCAGCAGGAATTGATCCATTCCCAGGCAGTAACTCTGGCTCATTATCTAGTTTCAGTGAACTTCCACCTACTCCCAGAATCCTGCTGCGGAGATGCCCGTGACTGTGTGCCAAAGTCTTTTGTTTTTCAGTGGGACATCCCTGCATGTGATCCAGAAAATGTGAAAGGTAACACATGAGTTAAGGAGTTAAAATGCTGGCTACATGCAATAATGAATTTGGGTGATTGAGGCTTGTTTGATTTTTAATTCATTATAATCTTTGAGATGTTTTCATACATTATTACAAACCCATTCATAAAATGGGTAAAGACTCAGCTTGTCACAGCCTCTGGTGATCACGCTCAGGGGCTGTGGAACAGCCCACATTCTGCAGAGAGCTGATCTCAGGTCAGCACACAGTCATCCCCACCTGCATGCATGGTGAGGTAAGGGCGACAGACCTGGCATACGATTGTGTAAACACTGCAGGTGAAACACAGGACATGCTGCAGGCAAGGGCTGAAGAAAACCGTGCTTTTAGTTTTCCTACACAAACTGTTACAAAGCAGATAACAGAAGTTTACTGTAGACAAAGCTCTCCCTCATGATCCAGGCGCCCACTTGGACACACTTCTGGATACAGCACAGCAAAGGTCTCCCTGGCTTTCACTGGCAAATATCTGCACTGCTTTGTCTGCCACTCCCTTTGTGTTGTCTTGTGCCTACAGCTCTTTAGCTCCACGGTTTCCTCAGCTAAGTCTTTTTCATCTAAAACACATGTTTTGTTCCATCTGAAACTCTGAATTTGAAACTGAAGTCTGAAATGGGGTCCCAGGGCATTATTAACTTAACTCTCGGGGCATCTGCCGTAGGGGCATCTCTGTTAAACTGCCTTAGGGGCATCTCTGTTAAACTGCCTTAGGGGCATCTGTGTTAAACTGCCTTAGGGGCATCTATGTTAAACTGCCTTGGGGACATCAGTATTACTCAGTGTATGGTATGAAGAGTTATAGCTTGAGAGAGACCAGGAATT
Source organism: Megalops cyprinoides (assembly GCF_013368585.1). Lineage (NCBI taxonomy): Eukaryota > Metazoa > Chordata > Actinopteri > Elopiformes > Megalopidae > Megalops > Megalops cyprinoides. Next base: position 1,207,938 of record NC_050607.1, on the reverse strand, counting down.
CACTTCCTGTTCCCCGGGTCTGTTGGTATGTGGGAAGGAAACTGTGTGATGCTCACATCCGTCCTGATCCTGTCCTTTGTGTTCAGAGACAGCAGTACACTTTCCTAACCGTGGAAACTGAAACTGGCCCAAAGCACACGTTTTATGCCTTAACCATTTATAATACATTAGTGATATACTCAAACCCTCTATGAAAGAATTATTACAGCTACCATCTGAGGCAGACTTTCATGGCCTTGACACGTTGGATTTTGGGGTGCTGAGCCTTTTCAATCCCTTCAGTGCAGCTCCACTGCCATTGTTATTCATGAGCACCAGATTTACTCTGCAGATCTGAGTGTGTCACCCACATGAAAAATGGGGCCCTGTTACGAGACTGACAGTCAGAACCCTGCTAGCCTGAGTGGATGCTGCACGTAATTAATTTACAAACTGGTCCAGTCTTTCATTGGTGTGTGTTTTCTCCAGCTGCCTCTGTGTCTGCAGGCCTGTAGCTTTTCAGGAAGATGCCATCGGTCAGGGCTTAGCTTTGTTCCCGGTTTCTGGACTTCCTTCATGTCTGGCATAATGGTGCATGCATAAATGTAACTGATAAAGAAGTGAGTTTTTGCAGCCACTGGGTACCGGCACAGAGGCCTCAGCCAGCATCTGAGCAGCCAGACCATACAGGCTGTGTCTGTGGCGTAGCTGGGTCTGCCATACAGGCTGTGTCTGTGGCGTAGCTGGGTCTGCCATACAGGCTGTGTCTATGGCGTAGCTGGGTCTGCCATACAGGCTGTGTCTGTGGCGTAGCTGGGTCTGCCTGCTGCCCTGTGGCTGCGGTGATCCACTGCCTGCCTTTGGCCCCACTCTGTAAACATTCAGACCTTCAGACAGAGATTGCAGTAATCTGTGCCTGGACCGGGAGTCTATAAAGCCTGGATAGAATGTTCTGAAATGAAATCCTGTCGTGATGGATTGAGTGGCGCTGCTCATGCGCCCTTTTAAAGCATAACGGGCTTCAGTATCTGGGAGGCTGTGGGTTCTGCTTTGCCTGGATTGGCGCTGTGTGGTCATGACTGACCCTGAAACTGCCAACAGAAACAATAATGCTGCGTTTGTTTGCACACAGACTGGAAAACAAAAGGGCGCGTAACGTGGTGTGCATAGGGGGGGCACTGCCTGGCAGCAGCCAGACAGACCTCACTGTGCTGCTGTCGGGAGAAGCAGCTGAGAAACAAGACTGACCTCTACCTGAATATAACATCCGTGTGGATCCTGTGTAAATTTAATTCCAAACATTCACCCACACTTTTAGCTACGGATATATGGCACCACATAGTCTGTATATGTTGATGAAGGACAGCTCTGTGTTAACGTCTCCAAAGTGTCTGCAATGTGAGAAGAAGCTTCTCCTCATTTCTCCTGTATCGGAGGATAAGAGCAGCTCACACAAACAGCACAGAGTGCTGCTGTCACTGTCTTGTTTTCCTCGGGTTTAGGCAGCAAAGGCTGGGAGTGCCACTACCCTGAGTCACACGGATCCTACTGCTCTGCTGGAAGCTTCAGCTGTCAGGTCCGTCGAGTCTCCTACCCCCTCTGAGCCTCTTTTTGGAACTGTAGAGGGAAAGCTGAGTGTGACACACAGACAGCACATTGTTTGAGCTGACAGGGCACACCTCAGCTCGCAGTCTTTCCTGACTCCGTCTTTGTTTTCCGCGGGACTCCGCCTTACCTGTGACACAGACATGCCTGTAAATGCCAGCCAATGTCATGAGAACGGTATGACACACTTTGCTTCAGCACAAAGTCAGGCTAAGGTCAGTAACACAAAATAACAATTTGATAGGGCAAAGAATAATAATATAATCACAGAAGTCTTGAAATGTAGTATGTTTTGGTGTTTGAATTTAAAGGACATTTATCATCATCATCATCATCATCATCATCACCTTTATTTGTCAGACTCAAGGTCCACACAAACACAAGACAGACATAACATACAACATACATAAAAAAGGAGTTTTGCACTTTTATGCATTTATGATTGATAATGGTCACAGTTCAGGTCTTCATCAAGCAGCTAAGCTTGTGATGTCCATTCATGCATCGTATCTGAAGGCCATCAGGGACGCTTGCTGTTTGATCAATCACAGAAGGTAAAACTTCAATCTTCCCTCTTGCTTTGATTTTTCTCACCTGCATTTTTGTTCTAATGTGACTGTGTGGTTTTCCTAATTAATTCCTAATTAATTACAAGTTTTTTCAATCGACCCACAAGCCAGCAGAAAATTGGGTATATTTCCTTTTACAGCTGGACTCCAATTCAGCGCTAGGACATCCAGACACGCCCCAGGCGAGGGTGGAGGTCACAGGTGGGCACAGGTGCAGCGAGGCTCCAGCAGAATGCAGGGGTCTGAGCGGGAGGGGTATCCAGCCGCCGCAGCTGAGGACTGAACAGCGTGCCCGGTGAGTCTGCGGAAACATAATCAGACTGCACTGCGCGGCAGCAGGGGGAGGACAAGGGTCTCTTTCGCATTCTCTCCCTCACATGAGATTAAAGGCTGCAGGTACCCCTGCTGTGAAAGGAAATTAGTTCTTGTGGCCACCTGCTCACCTTTAGTGCACCTGGAGGAGGCCAAGCCATGTTCACCTACCTTACCTTTTTCACACAGATACATTTTTACACTGTCAGCTCATTATATTAACATATATGGTGCAATTCTTCCTAAATATGGCTCTCTCTATGAGGAAAACACCTCTGTGTCTAATCCCCTGGCTTTGTGCTTTGCCAGACACACTAATTAACCCTGTAATGCGTGCTGAAACCGCAATATGGCAATCTGCGGCTGAATATTTTCATTCTGAATGCTCTCACTGCCCCCCTTCTCTTCAAGCAAATAAAGCACATTCATTTCAAAAATAATTTATTCTCGTGTTATGCTCATGTTTAACAAAACAGTATCACACACAAAATTAGTACCAGAGTGAACAAACAAACAGAAAATATGACATGGCAAAGTTAAGTGAGAGGTGAATGCTTACACCACAACAGAGGAGAAAATAGCAGGCCTGGGAATCTTCCCATCCCAGAGTGATAAGCACTTTGGGTCAAAGGGCGTTACACAGGAAGTGCTGGAATTCCTTCAGTGCTGTTTTAGTCCAAGGCCGGCCCGGCTGCACTCACACAGGACCAGGCTGAAACGCAGGGTTTCACCACAGGCTCACAGCACACACCCAGTGAGCTAACAGCACTCTCACAACATGGCTGCAGTTTTCTGGAGCCTTCTGTGTGAGTGTGAGCTGTGCTGCGGAGGTGCTACAGGATTAATCACTGGCCGTGCTTCCTCTCAATCCACGGCACGTGCTGCCAGTGCTGGGCTGTATGGATCCGTGAGGCTGGGCCTGCTTCCCTGACCCTCTCCTGTGCGAGGCTGCTGTCAAACGCTGTGGCTAAGAGTTCTGAGTCCAGCCCTTCCTGCTGGAGACTCCATGCTGCTGCAGACACATCCACCCCTCGAGCTTACAGCTGCGGGGTGTGATGGACGGACAGCAGTGAGCAGTGCATGCTGGGAGAAGGGTTCTCCAGAGGAGGATGAGCAGATGAGTATCAGAGCCCTGCAGAAGCAGTGTCCTGAGGGAGGGCCTTTTTCCCGGATATTTTACTGACTGACCTGGAGTCAGCAGCATCCACAGCATAGAGGATCAGTTCTGGAAAGCTGTTCTGCTTTAAGCATTCCCTGTGCCTGCATCCCTGTTTGTTTGTGTGGGTATTGCCAGCGTGACACCACCTGCTCCATTCTGACAGAATGATCTACGGCCTGGGTTTCATTTTCATGCCCTGATGCGAGTCTAACTGAGTGGCATGGCCCAGCTGCTCACACTCTCCTTCACTTCCTCTTTCACACAGAGCAGTTCCTGCCAGATCGCCCTTTGATCTCTGAAGTTTTTAATGAGCTCGTAATGAATGTTAATCAGTGTGTGCACTTTATAAATAGGATGTTGATTACATTGCCATTTAAGGCCAGGATGGGGCCTGAGATGAATGACTGAAATCCTTTTGTAAACGGCACTGCAGTTTCTGTCAGTTTGATGGGAGCATACGCAGGGCCTCACCATTACGTCTTTGCTAAGTGTGTGACTTGCTCTCACAGATTAACTGTGTTTCTGTCAAACACAGTAATGACAAATATGTCATGGTTTAACATGCTGGCAGGATGTCTGCTTGACCTACAGTTGTCTATTATTTTGAACCAAGACCCACTTAATGAAGAAGTGGCTTTCTGGCAAGTCAGCTGATTCTTTCTGAATGAGTGTGAGTACAGCTTGTTTCAGAGCTGGTATAGGAAGTTTTGCTTTCAGTAAGATTTGTGTGCAAAAAGTCCCTGACCTCTGTGGCTGTCAGCCAGCAGTGCTACTGTTTCAATGTTTCACACAACGTAGCAGCTACTCTGGGATTTTAACGTTATGCAATTTTTTTTTGTAAGGAGTGTAATGCAGATCGTAGGGTCATAGTATGAATGTACAGGTGTATCAGATCACAGAAATGCTTCTTCATGACTAGAGCCCATCTCAGGTTTAAAATAAAACCTTCTAGTATCAACAGTCCCAAATATTGAAGTTGTCCACAATGAGCTGTGGCTGCTGTGTCTTAGTGATCAGTGTTTATCTGCTAACAGCTACGCGGCTAATGCTGCGGAAGCCCCACCACAGGACTGGCCTTCACTCATTGCCAGGGAGAGGGTGTGCAGATCTGTGCTGGTGTTAAACTCACTGCCAGGGAGATGGTGTGCAGATCTGTGCTGGTGTTAAACCCACAGACACTCAGAGGAAGTAGTGAGCAGGAAAGTACTAACTCTTCCTTTAGACCACTTTACAGTTCAGCACTTTACAGTTCATACATGATGTGGTAGTCATGTCTTCTCTTATTAAAAGTCTCTTTCTACATGTATTTTCAATATGGTTCTGGCAATTCCACAGTTTAATAATTCTGAGAAATTGATATTTTCCACAGTTGTTAAGTTAAACCTGTGAGGATTTTAGCCACTGATATCCATGTTTTCTGGCTGCAACTATGTTGCCTGACGCTGCTCAAGCATTGAAGCCATTCAGTTCTGATTTATCAGTTCCAGCAGGCCACACACAGCTCACAGGCTAGCAGCCTGCTCCTCATCTCTGATTGGCTGCTTCACCACCTCTGCTCTCGATGTCTGGGGAGTCCGGTAGAGTGTAAGGCATTCACTTCACTTTTCATCAATCTGTCGAAGATGCCTGTGCTTCTAAGGAGACTTTATTAAGTTTACGTTGTGATCCTGGCTGTTGCTTAAACTGTTTGGAAGAACTGCTTACATAATATTCATCTTGCTGCTGCACAGCTCTCTTTGAACTATCAGACCTCAATCACCTCAGCTCTTTTTATGGTATAATATGGTAATCATCCTCAGGTGGTCTTTTGATGTTCAGCGGTTTTCAGAAGGGATTCACACCCTATATGGACGTGTGGTCACTGATGCTGATAACAGACAGAAGGGTGTTCCCATCTAATTGAGTGCATTTTCATCATATGTCAATAACACACGTTTGGTGTGTGACTATATAAGTTAGTCAAGGCAGAATAACACACTCATCCCCCAACACTGCAGTCCGAATTATTGAGTCACTGCAGTCTGCATAAATGAAATGAATGACGTTCTTTTGATAATGTCTGTATTCAGACCTAAAAAAACACCCCCACAGTTTCAGTCCAGGTATGTGTCATAAGTGGTGCATTTGAAGAGTAACGAAAGCTCACCACCATGTCCAAAAAGATAATTCCAAGGGATGATGGCTAAAGTCTTTGATAGCAGGGGTTTAATAACCAGTTCCCTCCCAAAGTGAAACACACATGTCTACAAGCCTTTGAGAAGATGACATTACTATTTACCAGACAGCAACAACAGCTTCTTGTTGGCATGTAATACTGATATGCCGTCTTTGCCTTTGGATCTCCAAGTTGTAACTACAAGCAGCGACTTGTTCGTCTTGTGTATCAGTCGCTATGCCAACCAGTATTTACGAGTTAAGTCTTTACTGTGTCCAGATGCACGAAGCGAAACAAGACCAGGAGACACGTGAGCGAGTCAGATTCTGTATGCTCGTATGTGTGGAATAACTCACACTCACAGTACTATGAAATCGTGGCGCACAGTCTGTGTTTTGCTGTGAAGTTAAACACGCGGCGTTTAATGTCATGCGCGGCACTCCCTGCGGCTCAGTGCGCAGGCGCGCCGCTCCTGTCAGGGTGAGAGCGCTTACAGTATGGCGACGGGGTGCTGCTGGAAGGATGCTGCTGTTGCTGATGATGTCTGTCCAGGCATCAGAATGTGAGCCAGATATCAGCGCTGAAAGCAAAGCAAGCGAAACGGGCCCGACGCCCTGATCTCCTACTGCATCGACATGGCCAGGCTCGCCGACTACTTCGTGGTGGTCGGTTACGACCTCGATAAGCGGGGTGAGTGTGGAACGGTGTTTTTCTGCCCGTCGTAAACAGGAGGCGGAGGAAAGGGAGGCGGGGACCGGCCGGGACGGGACAAAACGCAGCTCCCTGTCGCCGAGATTTCAGCTCGGCGTGTCGCTGCAGGCAGCAATCGCGGATGCCTATGGCCTGGACGCAGAGGGCGAAATAATCAGCGCCTTCCGTTTTAATCTGGAAATAAAGAGTTATAACTGAAGGGAATCGCGCAATAATGTTGGAGCATGTGCCTGTCATTAGTACTGTCCTGCGCTGGGTATAGCGTTAGCTCGCTGCTTGGAGGGGTCCAGAGCCGTGTAGAGAGACATGGCTACATGGCCCTGGAGGGGTTATAGCTGAAGATTTAACCAACAAGCTGTCCTGCTAATTTAAAGTCCGGCCAGCAGTAGTGAACTCGGGGCTGCTTAGTTACAGTGGGGATTTCCCCATTAGGGACATGGCTAATTGACCAGCCAGACCATAATCCGAATGCGTAAAAATAGAGCAACTTTGTAAAAAATCTGCTTATTGTACATGGTTGTGATTGTGAAAGTAAAACGAAGTCAGTGCAATCAGCACCGATAAGTGGGAGCCAGCTAGCTGGTACAGTGATCAACACTGAGCAGCAACAGCACGCTGGGTAGTGGACCACCGGTGGCTGTACAACAGTCCTTTGCTGTGCACTTTGAAATGAACTTCAGTGTGCATCTAAAGCATGAACATATTTATGTGCCGGTGGAGCCGTTATTTTCCTCATTCATTGCGGTTTATGAAGTCTGAATGAGCTTGTCACGTGTGGAAATGTTCTCGCCAGCCTGCGAAATTCGTCAGGATCGTGACACACTGCTGTTGCTGTTGTGCTGGGATGCGGAGAGGAGTCGTGTGTGTGGTTGTTTTCTGAATCTGCCATCGTTTGTGGCCTACATTTGTACCATACGGTGGCTCTCTACAATGAAAAATTGATGCATCTTTCTGAATGCGGGGCGTTGAATGATCGGGCGCAGGCAGTTGGAAAAGAGTGGTCTTATAGAATACATTCTGCTTCTGATTTATTCATGAAATATATGAAGTCTGCTCATCAACTGAACTAGACTTCTGTGTCCAAAACAAGTCTGGGAGGATGAGAGTTGTTGAGTGCCAGCATGCTTGTCCTGGGGAAAATAGCCTCATGGTTCAATATATGTGTTCTGAACAGAGTAGGACTTCACCAGGCACTCACAGGAAATGTAAACGTTGACCTTGTCATGACCCTCTAATATGGTGCTGCTGTTTCAGTAGATGTCTGTTTCTCTGTAGGCATGTGTGAGCTGGGAGTTTTAACACACACTGACACGTCTGCTTTGCCTCTTGTTTGGCACCTCTGAGTGCACACGTCCCAGTGTGTTAATAATCTTATCATGATTCCTGTCAGCAGTGGCAATATATCAGGCCATATGCTTCGCTGTGCAAATACTGTCCCTGCCATTGCTGAACTGAAAGTTACTTTGCCGGAACCTTTTAGTTTAGCAATTTATATAATGACTGGAAGTGCTGCGCTATCTAACCAGCGGGGAGGGAAGAGCGCATAGTGTTCTGCTCCCGAACGATAAAGGCTTCCTGATACTGTGGCATCGTAATGCAGGGGCGGGAGCTTTGCATGCTGACAGTGAAGGTATAGCCATGCTGCCGTCTCCACTCTGACCATCACTAACGAACATCAGCACTGCTGCTGTATGGAATCTTATTATTCATGATTATGATTGAAGGATATGATAACTTTTTCCAACCGTTAGAAATTGGGGCAAATGCTTACGGTTGAACTGAATTCCCTCTGATACATAATATGTCAGTACCTGGAAAATGACCTGCAAGTATATGGATTCATGAGAAATCGCAGAATTCAGCGGTGAGGGCCGGGATGGTGGGGAAGGTGGGAATGACCCTGAGTGGGTGGGGTGCATTGCGGATACTTGCATTACAGTACAATACTGTTGATTACAGTCATCCTCCAGGCAACTACAGCAGAAAGGTAACCCCATCCAGCACAGATTCAAACAGAATGCAAACAGATTGTGTTCTCCAGCCCTCAGTGACCATGCTGGGGACAGGTCTGTCCTTGCTGTTACCTGGAGGTACACTGTAGTGGTGAGTTTAGGCTGAGTGAAGGTGAGGTGGGCTGCAGGCCACTGGGTTTCGTGTAGAGGAATGTCACAGGGCAGGTGTGTCTCTAAAAGCAGACACTCCCCCCCCCCCCCCCCCCCCCCCCCGGGGTCTGAGCGCTGTGTTTGACTGGAGGCAGGGGCTCAGCAGAGTGAGCATTTTTGGGCATGAGTTAAAAGCCTTGAGTGAGCAGACAGGCAGGAGACCGGGGTCCGGGCTCTGTCCTGAACCTCCAGAGCAGCAGGGTGCCTGTGTGGATCCATGCTATGATAGGCTTCTCCATAATTCAGAGAATGCCCTCTTCCCTCCAGCTGGGTTATTAGCGTAGTTTATTTGGATCCCCATCAGCTGGTGCAAATGCAGGAGCTATTCTAGCTATTCTAGGATGGTTGCAGTGCAGCATGGAAGCTTGGAAGCTTGTTTAATAATTCAGGTTTCCTTTCCCTTTCAGTTGGAGTAGTATGTAATGCATGTTTCTCCTCGGTCTGTGTAAAACCAAGGGAAAGCACTGAGGGAAGGAGTCCTGTAGGGCCGGGTTCTGCTTCATGACCACGGTCCCGTCTCAGCTTTAATTTAGCTTTTTTGTCATCTGTCTTTGGCACCAGACAAAGCTCTACATGAAATTGGCGTTCTGGTTGACATGATTTGTTTTTTTGAAGGCAGTCTGTTGACTAGACATGTGCTGATTAGAACTGTTACAGCGCAGTGCTGATTGCTGGGGATGAACAGGGAAAGTGGAGAGAGTGTCAGAGGGCCATCTCAGGAAACAGGTCCCTGCACAGGACAGTCACTCATTTATCAGACTGAACTCCGATTGGATGAGAGATATCTACTGAACTCCGATTGGCTGAGAGATACCTAAGAACGTGGTGGGTTGAAAAAGACAAGCTGTGAGTGTTTACGTGAAGGAGTGAGCGGGTGGCGAGAGATTCGGCTGCACCAAAGCCCTTCACAGAGTTCTGAGGACGTGGCATGTTCAGCGGATGCGCCTAAACATTGCATATTACATGCATTTCAGAAGAATCCTTTCAGCCCCTATAAAGGCTGATGTGGAAAGACAGCTCTCTCTGTCAGCTTTGAGACGGTGTTCACTGAACATCCATCTCTGCTCCGATTACATCTAATGTCTCACTGATTATGCTCCACCCACTTACTTTGGCTGCAGGGTGCGATTTCTAATGCATCATACTGTAATTTTGTTTTAAGGTGTGTGCAAGAGCTCTTTCCTCAATTGTGATGTACTGGTGTGACTTTAATCTGTGCTTTATATTGTGCTCCCTGCCCTGCTGTCTCCAAGCTGATGCAGTGGAAACCTTCGCAGTGGTAAATCAACGGCCAGGCTAATGCTCTTTTGAGGCTTTGCCTGCCTTAATATCACACATACAGACAGAAAGGTCAGGGCACAGCCTCTGTATCTGTGTCAAAGTGGCATATGTGTTTGAGGAAACAGAAACAAATTGTCATGTACACCCTAAAGAGTGTTAAATCATGAAGAAAGTATTGCATTAGACCACTGATTCTCAATCCTGCTCCTGGGGCCCCCCCTGCTCCGCATGTTTTCAATCTTTACCTACCTGACTGAACTCCTCAGTGGCACTTTTGATTAGCTAAGCACACCTGATTTAATCAAGAGCAAGAACACTAATTTCAATCAGGTGTGTTTGGAGCAAGGGCAGATAGAAGATATGCGGGACAGGGGGGCTCCAGGAGTAGGATTGAGAAACACTGCATTAGACAGAGTTTGGAAAGACCACAGAAGAGGTCTGTAAACCTCATCCCCATTTGCACCAGTAAAAAGCCTGCCTTTGGCGGCAGTGCTATAGACTCTACCTGCTCCTGCTTCCTGCATCAGCCTCTCATGATGGCAGGGGATTGGTCAGTCGTGGCTGTGGCCTGAGAGCAGGAGTGCTGGGAAAGCAGTGAGGCATGCTGGGAGTTTGGGCAGAGGCAGCTTTCACGGTCCAGATGCAGTGGCAGGGCTCCGTGGCTCAGCTTTGCGTTTGCTGACTCAGTGCTGCTTGGCATCGGGCTTCGGCTGCCTGCTCATTTACACCGATTATCTCTATCACTTTCTCTCCCCAGAGAAGCCTGAATAGTTATTTCATTGCATGGTTAATGGCCTGTAATGCTTCAGACTTTATTTGAAGGCGTGTTTTGTAGAGAAAACCGCAGTCGTCCTTGCCAGAGCAGAGCTGTATTTACCCGTCTGCGTCTGGAGGGTGTAGGGTGACCCTGCCCTTTGTCTCTTGGCCAGGGAGGGCCTCGCATTCTTGTTTTAATTATCAGGAGCGCTGGGATAAGTAAGAGTGACAGAATGAATCCCAGTAACCCGAGCAAACGCACCCCTCTCCGGTGAGACGCAGGGAGGGCTCTGAGCGGCTGGTGTCATCCTCCCTGCCGCTGTGACTGAGTGCATGTGAGGAGCTCACCTACGCTGTGACTGAGTGCATGTGAGGAGCTCACCTACGCTGTGACTGAGTGCATGTGAGGAGCTCACCTACGCTGTGACACGCAGGGAGGAAGAGAGAACAGACAGCAGGAAGCTGAGGTCAGAGAGAGAAGGCCGCGCGCTCACCGCACCCCTTATATAGACATGCCGACTCGCTCACCTCCGGCCTCCTGACGGAGACATGAAGCCCAGCCTGCACAAGAGCAGCCAGAGCAGAGCTGCACAGGTGGAGTGATGCAGGCGTCTGCCACGCTTACTGAGTTTGCTGCTGTTTTATGTCCTACTCTTGTGGCATCTGCGTGTCACATGCTTAACGCCTGTCAGTTGGAGACTGAAGCCTAAAGAATATCGGAGGGCATTTAGACTGGTGTACATATGTCCACATTCTCCCAGGTTAGATGTTGGCTGGATATTATCACAGCCAATCTGTGTGTTTGCAGTAGAAAGTGATTAACTGTGCATTGCCTTGTTTTTGTGGGAGAGACAATGTAGTATATGTTGATAAGGAGAGGTCAGGAGGCAGTCTGAGGGAGGCATAGGGCAGGTCCAGGCTGGTGTCACTGAGATGGTGAGCTGCACATACAGTGATCTCTCACAGCACCCTGTCATAGGAAAATAGGAAAGAGCACTCTAATTCGGTATAAGTAGTGCAGTGATTATTCAGCAGGAAAAGCCAAACAGGCAACAGTAATTGCACATTAAAGAGATGCAAAGTGGTTACAAATGCATTCAAAACAAAGATGAATGTGCTGTAGCTGCTGCTGTCTCCAGTGCAGCAGACACTCACAGAATGAGCTGTACCCCTTTCCTACTGTAGAGCTGGAACCAGGCTTGCTCATTATACCCCTTTCCCACTGCAGAGCTGGAACCAGGCTTGCTCATTATACCCCTTTCCCACTGTAGAGCTGGAACCAGGCTTGCTCATTATACCCCTTTCCCACTGTAGAGCTGGAACCAGGCTGGTTCATTATACCCCTTTCCCACTGCAGAGCTGGAACCAGGCTGGCTCATTATACCCCTTTTGCATTGGAGAGCTGGGGCCAGGTTGCCAGGGTCAGGACTCAAAGTGGGCTGATCTGTGACAGCACGATGGCTGTACGGCCGTGGTATATGATGTCACTCTGAATGCTGGCTTCTGCACAGATAGAGACTGCCTGCAGTCCGACGCTGGCGTTGAATAGACCCCATATCGCCCCTGTCTGTTGCCGTCTGCCGGTTTGTCAGTGATGCCGTTTATGATTTGGGTTCGGGTTCGGGTTTTCTGTATCCACAGCTGGCCTGGGGCTGGTGTGAGCAGCCCCAGCAGGCTGAGCTGCCACTGTGCCTGACACAGAGAGTCAGTGCGAAAGGAGATAAGCCAGGCTGGTTCCAGCTGTAGAAGGGGAGAATGGGGTGTGAAATATGCCTGCATCTCCTGGATCACTGCACTAAGGCTGTAAAAGGCCGCATCCACACAGTGTGGGGTGTGGGTCCCCTGAGAGTGCAGGAGGCCAAAGGGCTGACTGGTCTCAGGGAAGCCGGAGCCCCCCCTCTCCCCCTCCGCCTCCCCCAAGCCCCCTCCCCTCCCCCCGCCCGGCCTGGCTCTAAAGCGCCTTCTGCAGCCTGCAGAGAGAGGCGGCCCGCCTCGCAGTCACAGGGTAAACTGTTACAGATCCTCGAATCCAGGCCTGCAGACCTGATTGATAAAGTGTATTAGAGCCCATGGGCTGCACTGGAAGATTAGGAGGTGGAGGGGAAGGAGGACTCTTAAAATGGATTACACTGTCTGTATCACACACACGCTCACGGACACACGCTCACACACACACACACACGCACACATATGCACACAGCACGAAAGGCTGTTGAGGAATCAGTTACCAGTCTTGGGATTCTGTTTAAGATGCAATCTATCTGCAATTTGAGACCAAGTTCTGGAAAACATTCAAGTTTCAGAGATGCAGCATGAATGCTGGTCTTTATGTCCTCGGGGAAAGCGGTATCATTCTCCAAAAGCTGTTTAGAATTCTGCATTTTTATAAAGCATCCAGTGATTCTGCATTTTATATTTTATATTAGTTGCTTCATGTGATGTGACTGTTTTTCACCTGTGACCATACTGCATAACTAAGATTTTTACAAAATAACGCTCCAACTTTTTTATTTTTCAAATTTATTTTGAAAAAAGATTCCTCCGCTATCTGACTGGCTGACTTTGGAAGAAGAGCTGTGTCACGCCTTCAGAGAAGCAGAGAAAGAGAGACAGACAGAAAGAGAGACAGACAGAAAGAGAGACAGACAGAAAGAGCGAGTACAGTAGAAGAGAGAACAAAGAGAGAATGTGAAAGGGCATGTGTGACAGAGAGAGAGGGAGGGGTGTGGAGACCTCAGTGTCCCCGGGCCCGTCTGTCTGATGACCCCGCCCCCTTGGGGGTGTCACTCACAGCTCTGAGCATCTAGTGCAGGGGCTCCAAGCTCTCTCTGCTGAAACCGGCGTTTCCACTCCCCCCTGGTCCCCCCCGCCCCCCCCCCCCCCCCCCCCCCCCCCAACAGCAGCTTGGCTGCCCCTGTGCTGTCTCCACAGCCTGCTGACCAGGGCCGACAGTGTGCTGGCCAGCCCCAGCCAGAGCGTGCCGTTAGCAGTGCTAACTCCAGTGCTAACTCCAGTGCTAGCCAGGATCCACATGTACTCAGCATCAGTGGGGTATGAGAATAACACGGGAGCCAGCGTTTCTCCCTCCGCTGTGAGCCAGCAAGCAAACGCAAACAGTGCAGACGGCCCCTCATTCTTTCGTAAGTAAACACCACACAAGAGGATGTGGCCTACCAGAAAGAGTGCAGCTCCCAGCATGTTTCCATGACAGCAGCGTGTAAGTAGTAGGTATAAGCATACACTTGAGAGCAAACCACCGTCTTGGGTCCCCTACAGCTTATGGCAAAAGGAAAGGGTCACCCTTCAGAGGCCCTCTCTCAAAGCCTGTTCTCTTCAATGCTGCCTGTCCACTCAGGGAGATGCCAAATCCACACAGCCAGCCACTCTGTCACGCTTACGCAGTTGGAGATGCAGGCCCATATGACTGAGACAGAGCTGCTGGATTGTGGGGTATCACAGTGTTAGAGCACCCCACAGTACATGTGGAAAAGGGGAAATATAGCTGGGGTTCCCTGGGGGTCACCAGTCTAATCCAGGAATGACTGTAGCCAGCACCCTCTGTACATTTCTCCTGATTAGCAGGCAGCAAAGCAGGCCACTGAACCCCTTCAGTGAGAATGAGTGGATCACTGACCTGGGTACAGCTGGACCCCTTCCTTACCGACAGCCCTCCTTTCTGACTGCTGTCCTAAACACACACACAAAGTGTGACACATTTCTCTGATTCTGAGCATGATCACAGGAAGATCGTGTGAATATTCGTAGAGAGATCAGGGAAGGAAGACATCAACACCACCTGAGTTTACATCAACATGTCTGTCAGGCAATCAGAGTGTAGCTGAAAGAAAGTACAGATACAGATCCCGTCACCACTGTCAAAAGGTAGGGACCGGGCTGTGAGAGACTGACAGGACCTGAAGACCGTGTGTGTCTGAGTGAGTGTGTGTGTGTGTGTGTGTGTGTGAGTGTGTGTGTGTGTGAGAGAGTGTGAGTGTGTGTGTGATTGTGAGTGTGAGTGTGAGTGTGAGAGAGAGTGTGTGTGTGTGTGTGTGTGTGTGTGTGTGTGTGTGTGTGTGTGTGTGTGTTGAGTGTGAGTGTGAAAGAGTGTGTGTGTGTGTATGTGTGTGTGTGTGTGTGTGTGTGTGTGTGTGTGTGAGAGTGTGAGAGTGTGTGAGAGAGTGTGAGTGTGAGTGTGAGTGTGAGTGTGTGTGTGGTAGTGGGTACTCTGTGTGTTACAGTGGCTGTAGTGTAGTGTAGTGTCTGATTACCTACTTGTTCACATTTGTGACCAGTGAACCACTGAGTGCTGCTCTAGTCCTGCCCTGTGCCACACATGGGATTGTTTGAAAGCTTAAATGGCCTGTGCTTACCGTGCTGGGAGATATCACAGTGCTTATCTGCACATCCACTAACACACACCCTCAACAGCCTCTCAGCTGCTGAGATGCTCTTCATCTGCAGTCAGAGGGCACTCTGTTGTAGAACCAAGGGTGATCCTGCAAATGTGTGTATTAGCTTCAGTTACGCTTGGCACGCTGCGTTTTCTTACCCAGCCAACCTACTTCATTTCTAATGCAGGTAAAGCGATGGCAGAGCACCCCACCTCCATCTCCTCATTGTGAGGGGAATTGGCTGTTAGCTGGTAACAGCTGACCACAGTGTCTTTTGTACATGCTCCCAGTCCTGTGTTCAAACTCTTACCAGCAAAGAGGTTTAGAGGATTATATGAGTGGGGAGGGCACCTGCAGTATGATTAGCCTCAACTCCAGCTCCCCAAAAACCCTCTCTGTTTTTTGTATTATTTTAATGATTGAGATGCCTTGCAGTCTGCTGCTGGATGCAGCTGTAGTGTGGCAGTGTGCTGTGGCTGTAGAGTGTGGCAGTGTGCTGTGGCTGTAGAGTGTGGCAGTGTGCTGTGGCTGTAGAGTGTGACAGTGTGCTGTGGCTGTAGAGTGTGGCAGTGTGCTGTGGCTGTAGAGTGTGGCAGTGTGCTGTGGCTGTAGAATGTGGCAGTGTGGGGGTGCTGTGCTGTGGCTGTAGAGTGTGACAGTGTGCTGTGGCTGTAGAGTGTGACAGTGTGCTGTGGCTGTAGAGTGTGGCAGTGTGCTGTGGCTGTAGAGTGTGACAGTGTGCTGTGGCTGTAGAGTGTGGCAGTGTGCTGTGGCTGTAGAATGTGGCAGTGTGGGGGTGCTGTGCTGTGACAGTGTGGGGGCGCTGTAGAGTGTGGCAGTGTGCTGTGGCTGTAGAGTGTGGCAGTGTGCTGTGGCTGTAGAGTGTGGCAGTGTGCTGTGGCTGTAGAGTGTGGCAGTGTGCTGTGGCTGTAGAGTGTGACAGTGTGCTGTGGCTGTAGAGTGTGGCAGTGTGCTGTGGCTGTAGAGTGTGGCAGTGTGCTGTGGCTGTAGAGTGTGGCAGTGTGGGGGTGCTGTGCTGTGGCTGTAGAGTGTGGCAGTGTGCTGTGGCTGTAGAGTGTGGCAGTGTGCTGTGGCTGTAGAGTGTGGCAGTGTGGGGGTGCTGTGCTGTGGCTGTAGAGTGTGGCAGTGTGGGGGTGCTGTGCTGTGGCTGTAGAGTGTGGCAGTGTGGGGGTGCTGTAGAGTGTGGCAGTGTGCTGTGGCTGTAGAGTGTGGCAGTGTGCTGTGGCTGTAGAGTGTGGCAGTGTGGGGGTGCTGTGCTGTGGCTGTAGAGTGTGGCAGTGTGGGGGTGCTGTGCTGTGGCTGTAGAGTGTGACAGTGTGGGGGCGCTGTAGAGTGTGGCAGTGTGCTGTGGCTGTAGAGTGTGGCAGTGTGGGGGTGCTGTGCTTTGGCTGTAGAATGTGGCAGTGTGGGGGTGCTGTGCTGTGGCTGTAGAGTGTGGCAGTGTGCTGTGGCTGTAGAGTGTGGCAGTGTGCTGTGGCTGTAGAGTGTGGCAGTGTGCTGTGGCTGTAGAATGTGGCAGTGGGGGGTGCTGTGCTGTGGCTGTAGAGTGTGGCAGTGTGCTGTGGCTGTAGAGTGTGGCAGTGTGCTGTGGCTGTAGAGTGTGGCAGTGTGGGGGTGCTGTGCTGTGGCTGTAGAGTGTGGCAGTGTGGGGGTGCTGTGCGAATGTGCGAGGGTGGGGCTGGTGGAGTGACAGGTGGCACAGGGTTGTCTCTCCAGCTGTCCTGTGGCACATTTTCGGATGCCTGCCAGAGTGCCAGGTCTGGCTTCTTTATGAGCAAGCTCAAGACTTACCGCATACCAGTCTGCTGGATATTTCAGGCCGTAAGTAAGGGCCATGTTAATCATGTTCTTGCCTGGATGAGGCTATAGCAGGAGGCCTTAGGGGAACTGCTTATTGTTATTGCTGACAGTGGATCAGCTGGGGAGGATGGCATAGCAGGGCTTTCCTGTGGATGAATTAGTAGCTTCATAAATGCAGTGATGTGGTAATATGTTAGAGATAAGGGAATACTGTTTGGTATGTAGAGGGTGTAAGAATGAGTGGTCTGTCAGGGCCTTTCAGTCTGCTCAATGAGTCCAACCACACAGACCTCCTCTTTTCCTTTTTTACCCTGCATGTTACATACCAGTGAGCAGCAGACACCCTCGGATACCCTTTGAGCTGGAGGGGGGTGAGGCTCTTGGTGGGAGGGAGAGGCTGAGATGGGTGGTGGTGTTGGTTAGTGCAGGAAGTGTCTGTGGAATCCTCCAGCGACCACACCGCCCAGGCAGCGACAGGCTGGGACTGCAGACACCTCGGCCTCCAGCGTGCCACCACAGCAGCCACACCACCCATCACTCAGCCTGGTTTCCCATCATGCTCCTCTCTCAGCCTCTGACTCATGCTGGGGCTGAATGTCAGTACCTCACACGTACACACTCACAGGGATGCTGTCAACTTCCTACTTTTCTCCTGTAGTTTACTTCTTCTCAAGTTCATGCGTTTAATCCTGTCATGTGATCTTTTTTTTAAGAATATATCATCTCGGAATCTTGTCACACATAGTCACCTCCGTATCCGTGGGCAGATGGTTGGGCTAGTATCACAGCATGCCAACACAAACTCATCTCATTAGATCACATTTCACGTTCTGCTTGATCAAAAAAAATCGTGTTTAATGTTCTTGTTTCAGCCCAGTTACGATTACCTTTTCAGAGCATGTTGAACACTCAGTAATTTAGACAAAGCAATCTAGTGAATGTAAGTGCATGCCCAAGGGACGAAGCCACTAAGAACAGGCTGTGTAAGCTTCACTCTCTAGGCAGGCGGTGGCCAAGTTCTGACCCAGGTTCAGCTAACTCATCTACAGTCTTCAGTCCTACTATTTTGTCAAAGAATTGAAGAGCTGATCCAGAGTCAGCACAGAGGGGGCATCAGCATGCTGTGAGTGGAACTGCTGCTGCTCTGAGGTCCGGTAGTGCAGTGGAGGGGCAGCTGTGTGCAGATGCACTGGAGTCAGGGGCTGTTCGGAGCTTCAGGTTAATGCCCTTTCAGTACCAAACCACTTTTACTCAACAGGGCTGTGATTGGACACATCATGGTCTGTAATGTGAGGAAAAGCTTGTTGAGTCAACAGTGGATTGTTTAAACATGAGTCATGTCAGTAATGGATTTTACATTAGGCAAAGGCTCAGTAGTATTCAGAGTGTTGTATACCATGATGTGTGGCTGTAGAGTGAATCGCAGAGAAATGCTTCAGGATTGGAGTTGCCCTGCGGAGCGGACAGAGCAGTGCAGGGAAATGGAAGCTGTGATTTCATATCTCCTCCATGCCAGCCATGTGCCTCTCATGGGCGTGGCTGTGTACTGCACGTGAGGGCCACACCCTCAGAGCTGTCCCTCCAATCATGGCCCAGGGAAAAGGCCGGCAGCCGGGGAGGGCTTTGGGTCTGGCCCAAGCTTCGCTGGACAGTTCAGAAATCCAGGCCTGCCTCTGCAGCGGTTAGGATGTCTGATCTCCTGTTCCACTTGTTTCCACTCCTGTTTGTTTGTGTTTGTGATCAGAGAGTGTAGCTCATAGTCCCTGACCCTGTAGCAACAGGCAGCCTAGAGCTACAGCTCAGTCCTGCTGCCATAGCGGTTTGTCCACATTTCTGATAACCTGCACCTTTTAGCAGATCCTGTACCATGAGTGTAAAATAGTAACCCAAAGCATTACAGTCGGTATTATATTATAGTAGCAGGCATTGTGTGTGTGTGTATGTATAGGACATATATAAGGCTAAGTTTTGGATATTTTTGTTATGATGCAGTCAGTCTCAGCTTTGAACAGCCTGGATATCTTTGATATTGCTGTGTAAATAAAGTATTCATGAGATGGAAGCTTCACAAAACAGGAAGATGCTGATACATTTTTTATTCAGAGTTTCCATTTTACAGAAGAATAATTGTTGAATTCTGTCCCAACATGGATTTCAGTCTAAAATACTCCCCTCCCCCATTCCCCATGTTCTCACTGAAGCATGGTGTACTGGTTGCTCCTCAGCAGAGACACCCTATTAGTACTCACAGCAGGGGGGAGAGTGTAGCCCCCCCCCCCCCATGCCCTGTTTGCATAAAGCATGTGATGGTGTGGAGATGTGGGTGCAGGAGACCGGGTCTGATGGAGCCCCCCCCCATGTGGAGCGGGGAGCAGGGAGCAGCGCCCGTGGGAGAGGCTCTGAGCTCAGTGACGTCACAGGCCACCGGGGCTTTGGGGCTTTCATGATAGCATCTCTCCTCCGAAGGCCCTGGGCTGCAGCCTTCAGCACAGCGTCAGAGAGCCAGACGTTTTAATCCACTCAAGCAGGAATGGGAACATGGCTCCATGGCAGTCTTCATATCAGCAGGAGTGACCCTGAGATCGGACCCTGAGTTTGGACCCCGAGTTTGGACCGCGCTCGTGTTTAAATGACTCTGGGCTCTGTTTGTTGATTATCAGCTCAGTATTTATTTGCGTCAGAGTCCTGGGACACAGAAAAGACGAGAGCCTTTGTATTCCCAGCTGGGCTTGCAGTGAGAGGCGGGACACCGGGCCCCAGCAGACCGCTCTGATGCAGCAGCTTACCCCCGATTCTCTCTCATGGCAGCGTGTCAGACCCGAATGGCTGACTGAATCTCTGCAGTCGCAGGGATGAAAGCGTGATCATTACTGCAGCAATGTGAGGCAGACCAGGCACCCGGGGAGCCTGCGTCTGAAGCCTCAGTTTAAACGAACAGCACTGATACGAGCGTTAATGAGGAGGCGTGGCCGGCTGTGGCAGGTGTGGAGGGAGAGCAGACGGAGTGCAGACTGATTGAAGCTTTCTGTGAGTGCTGTTGGGCAGGCGGGGCAGACACCTGCATGCAGTGTGTTTTCCTGTGAGATACAAGCTGTTTCTCACAGGCTGTTTCTGTGGAAACAGTGAAGCAGCAGAGCATCACTTCCTGTCTGAGAGTTCTGAGAGTTCTGCTTCACTTTGCACAACGTCCAGTGGGAGGAGTGTCCGTGGTCGGCGGTGTGTGTATATGTGCCTGTGCGTGTGTGCGTGTGTGTACAAGCAATATGAGCTTTTTTAAAGGAAGTATAAGAGTTTTCCTTTTGCTGACTGTGCTGGACGAATGGCTTTTATCCTGGAATTTCAAGATGTGGGATTTTGCTAGAATGCTTCTGTTGGGCTTCTGTTGCAGGAAGCATTGTCGTATTTTCTCTTCACACCCCTGAGAGCAAAGTGGGAAAGTTTGATATTTCGGCTCCGTGCTGCAGCAGGAATGACACAGTTTCCCTCCAGCCTGGGCTGTCAGCCTGCGACCCTCAGCGCGGTTCAGCCTGCGACCCTCAGCGCGGTTCAGCCTGCGACCCTCAGCGCGGTTCAGCCTGCGACCCTCAGCGCGGTTCAGCCTGGCGGCCAGTGCTGCTGACGTGTGTTTTTCGGGGCGTGTCTGTGTTTCTGAGGAGGGGCTGATGGGATATATAGCCGAGGTGATGCGCTGCAGAGCCTCTCAGCTGCAGTTGGAGTCACAGGCTCCTGAAGTGGGTTTTATTGTTTTGTTTTTGAAGATTTCTCTTCTCATGTGTGGAGGTGATGGATTTGATTTGCATTCTGTGCGTCACCACAGCTGCTGTGAAAATGTGTTTCTGTCTGTGATGGTGAAGGGGAGGATATTTGCAGAGCCACCTCCCCTATGAGTCTCACGTGTCCCTGTGTGCTGCCAGTGATAAAGACTGACAGGTTCACACCTGTTCCTGCTGACTGGCAGGTGCCCTGCCCTTTCTGCACACAGCCAGTGCCAGCCTATCCTAGCCTCGAGTCCTATCGCTGCGGCTGAACACGTGGGCCTCAGCTGCGCTCCCACCCCCCAGGCTCCCTCAGGAGCCGCGTGTGGGAACTCTGCACAGTGCTGTGAAAGGGGTCGTGCTACGTGCTGCATGCCACGCACAGCAGGAGCAAACACCGCACGCTTCCTTTCCTCCAAGAGTGCGTCACCTGTCTGTGTGTTCTTTACCTGTCGCTGTGTTGCTCACCTGTCTGTGTGTTATTTACCTGTCGCTGTGTTGCTCACCTGTCTGTGTGTTATTTACCTGTCGCTGTGCTGCTCACCTGTCTGTGTGTTCTTTACCTGTCGCTGTGCTGCTCACCTGTCTGTGTGTTCTTTACCTGTCGCTGTGTTGCTCACCTGTCTGTGTGTTCTTTACCTGTCGCTGTGTTGCTCACCTGTCTGTGTGTTATTTACCTGTCGCTGTGTTGCTCACCTGTCTGTGTGTTCTTTACCTGTCGCTGTGCTGCTCACCTGTCTGTGTGTTATTTACCTGTCGCTGTGTTGCTCACCTGTCTGTGTGTTATTTACCTGTCGCTGTGTTGCTCACCTGTCTGTGTGTTATTTACCTGTCGCTGTGTTGCTCACCTGTCTGTGTGTTCTTTACCTGTCGCTGTGCTGCTCACCTGTCTGTGTGTTATTTACCTGTCGCTGTGTTGCTCACCTGTCTGTGTGTTATTTACCTGTCGCTGTGTTGCTCACCTGTCTGTGTGTTCTTTACCTGTCGCTGTGCTGCTCACCTGTCTGTGTGTTATTTACCTGCCGCTGTGTTGCTCACCTGTCTGTGTGTTCTTTACCTGTCGCTGTGTTGCTCACCTGTCTGTGTGTTATTTACCTGTCGCTGTGTTGCTCACCTGTCTGTGTGTTCTTTACCTGCCGCTATGTGCCTTCCCTGACAGTGGCGTCGGCCGAATGCTGCAGCTCCGCTCGTAAATCCAGTTGCATCAGGAGGACGTGGGGTTTGATTACCCACTGAGCAGCTTTAATTACTGTGCATGGAAATAGTAGCTGGTTGGTGATGCTGTGGCAGTTATGTGGTCAGTAATGTAGCGCACTTTTGGGATTTTGGCTTTTTTGACTGCTGCGCTCCACCCTCTGCTCCCTCCCCCCACGCCTCCACACCCCCCACGCCCCGGCGCCATGCTGACCTGCACACTCTCCCTCCCAAAGGTGTCACTGCTGTCCTACCCATGATGCTGTGCCTCGGAACTGTCAGCTGCAGCCAGCTGTCAGAGATAGAGTTTAAAAAATATTGTGGGAACAGGCTGATGCTTCAGATTGGTTAGGAAGGATCATTTCTCAGGCCAAGGTGAGTGCTAAAAAAGACCCGCTTGCTTACATGAGACTCTATCCTGAAGCTCTCTCCAGGTAGTCTGTCTCCAGATGCTCTGTCCTATGCTGTCTGCAGGTACTCTATACTGAGACTAGTTCCAGATATCGGTCTGTTATTAAGACATCCATCTGATTCCATTCAATGCAAGCGGGTGTCGTATTTCTGCTGTATTATTCTGAGCTCAGACCCCACCCACTTGCTCCCTCAGAGGGCTCCAGTGTGTCCTCTCCAGGGGCTCCGTCTCCCATTCAGCAGACCCTGCAGTCTTCACTGGAGTTCTGTAAAGCAGGAGGGCTTTGTGCTCTGCGTGAAGTGTCCGTAACACAGCTCTCTAGATCACACAGAGAGAGGCAGTGTCTTTCCACACGCATTACCAACTGCGCAAACCCAGCACAGCACAGCCCAGCACACTGCATGCTGCTTACGTTCCAGTGTTCTGCTCACAGGAGGAGATATCAGGGCTGTTTATGTGCGACATCATCCCTGCGCTGAAGGGGCGAGGTGTGCCTCTCCACACACAGCCTGGAAGCGTGACTCCAGATGAAGGACAGGCACATTCACAGAGCAGACTCTGCTGCCATATTGAGTTCCATTCAGGGAGAGCCATGCAGTGAAAAATAAAGGGCGTTTTACCTGATCTTCAGGTAAAAGATCGGATGAAATGCCACGGTATTGGTGGCTTCTCATTACAGGCCTTAAGGGGTAGAGCGTGCTGTGAGTGAGGATATGCTGGAAAACATTGAGATTGGGAGCCACCTGAAGCAGCCGTGCCTCCCTTCTGTAAGGTGAGGCTCTGTAGTGAGCGGTGAGCAGAGCTCTCTCTCTCTCTCTCTCTCTCTCTCTCTCAGCGGTTTCATGTGGATAACACCCTGCAGGGATCTGCTTGTGTTTATGTGTGCTGCTCGCCTGTTTGTGATTATGGCTAATAGGCCCAGCATGTTTAACTGGCTTGGCCCGAAGGTGCAGCATTGGAAGGATTTCTCTTTTTTTATAATTTATTTACTTTGGAATAGCGTTTTTCTCTCGCTGAAACAAAGCGAGTCATGCTTTGGTCCACTCTAAAACAGTGAGGTATTGTAATGCTCACAGAGTGCGCTGTAAGCCTGAAAGAGCTCTCCCATCAGCAGTGGTCTTCTGGCACGGTACCCAACATCCATCCCAGAACGGGACAGATCACCACGGCTGCCTTCCAGAGGGGAAAATCCAGCCGTGTCGGATCCGGTCATTCCTGATGCGAATTCCTTTAACGTCAGTCAATGGCGTTGTGAAGGGAATCCCCTGCGTTCATGCGCTGAGGCTGGAATTCCTTTCTGCTGTACTCAGCTTAGTCCCTTAGGAGAACACTTACCTGAAGCTGTTCAGCTACCCTACCAACAGCCTCATTGTCTGTGTTAATGACTGGCCCTCACGCTCGCTGAAAGCTGAAAGCTCAACGCTGCAAGAGGCTGCTTCTCTCCGTCCCTGTGGCTCCCCTGTGTGTTACCCTCCTCCAGATTGAACAGCCATTGACAGCCATCACTGCTAAACGTCAAAGCTGTGTAACCCACTGTGGCTCACAGGAAGCAACACACACCGCCTGTGCTGTGTTCTGTGATTTTACATTTCTACTGCTGAGAAGTTGTTGAGCAGAATTTGTTATGGGGGCATTCAGTGGAAAAGGAATATTTACATCAGCCCGAACACATTTCAGCAGCTGGATTCACCTGCAGAAGCTAATGATCCTTGGTAACAGCCACAGTCCGACTCAGACTGTCATTGGCTCAGGGCTTTAATGACAGTCTGGGCCAGGTGTGCCACACTCCGTAGTATTGGTCACTGTAAGACACAGCTTTAGAGTAAGCTGTCAGGTGCTCTCCAGGTAGTTGACTCTGAACATGCCGAGCATTTATCTGTCTGCTGTGTGAGACTCATCTTAATGTGGATGTCCAACCAAACCCTTTCCCTGGGTTTCCTGTTTAATTGCCTGTACCCGCTTAGAGAAAAAAGAGCTCTTGGAGGTGTGTAGGTGTGTAGTGTGTTTGGACAGGTGGGGCTGTGTGGTGGTAATGTGTGTGTTACGGGTGCAGTGGGGCCAGGTGGGGCTGTGTGGTGGGAAGGTGTGTGTTACAGGTGCAGTGGGGCCAGGTGGAGCTGTGTGGTGGGAAGGTGTGTGGTACAGGTGCAGCGTGGTGGTCGCAGCCCCTCCCTGCTGCAGTGCTGCATTCTAACAGGCCGGTTCCTCTCTCCGCAGGGTGCAGCGAGGGCCAGGGCCGCATCCTCCAGCGCTTTCCTGAGAAGGACTGGGAGGACAACCCCTTCCCCCAGGGCGTCGAACTGGTGAGTCCTGCCCCCCCCCACAGCCCCCCAGCCCCCCAGCGACGTCTCACTGACCGGCCTGTCTGCTGATGAGCTGTCTGACACAGTGCAGAGGTGCCACAGCTTAGTCACTGCACCTTATTTTGCTCTTGTTGAGAATGCTGAAGGTTAATGTTTAAAGAGTCAAGGCACCCATGTTTTTTGATAGATCGGTGGGTATAGAATTTAAAGCATGTTGAGGTCATACCTTACATTCCGGTGTTTTTCCCCAGTGTGCAGCATTTGCTCTAACTGTCATTGATGAAATGCTAGAATGTTTGTTGTTCATGTCTTTTCTTAAATGGAATGTGTTTTCAACACTTCACAATGAGACAAAAGCTTAGATGAGATCAAAACTCTGAATAGAGATAAGTGATAGATGGCAATCAGCGCTTAATGCAGAAAGTGAGAGTGAATGGGAGTATTTGCGCAGGTGAAAGAAAGTGTACGGAACAGTGGTGTGAAATCAGTGCCTCCTCCTCACAGGCTTCACTCGGCGCTGCGGACATGCAGTGACCTGCAACTCAGGCTCATCACAACAGCTCTGTATCCCACCAGATTGCTGTAGAGTCAAGATAAACAGAGACATGATGTGTGATCTAATCAAAATATAAACATACTTACAAAAGAAAGCTTTGAACAGTGAATGTTTTGTATATGAAGGACACGTTGAATCAGTGGGGACTGTGGGTCATCGATTTCTGTTTCATTTTCTGCATTATATTCACTCATGGGTAGTTCTGCCAGGAATATATCATGTATCCTGTGCTGTCAGAACTTACCTGGGTTGTTGTGGTTTGCTGGAGACGCCTGGAGTTTTTTTTCTTTTGTCACTCAGTCATAGGCATCAGCTAGTGGAGTCACACTGGGGCCCAGAGCCCTTAGATGCAGTTTTTCCTCTTGGAAATGAGAGATCTCAGAGCACAGGGCCGTGTAGCATTGTGAGCTCACAGGGCCGTGTCACATTGTGACCTCACAGGGCCGTGTCACATTGTGAGCTCACAGGGCCGTGTCACATTGTGACCTCACAGGGCCGTGTCACATTGTGAGCTCACAGGGCCGTGTCACATTGTGAGCTCATAGGGCCATGTAACATTGTGACCTCACAGGGACGTGTCACATTGTGACCTCACAGGGCCGTGTCACATTGTGAGCTCACAGAGCCGTGTAACACTGTGAGCTCACAGAGTGCTGTAATAGTAAAGACGTAGCCCTGTGAGCTGGAACATGGTGATGCTCAGTCCCGCTTCGGGACACACCTTAGGTAAATGGCCCTGCTCTGTTTTTCAACAATGTCTCGTGCAAGAAGCGGGCCCTTGGGAGACCCCAGTGAGCTGAGGTCCTCTTCACCTTTTTCAGAGGTGCCTGAGATTGAGCTGTTTGCTTGGTACAAGTTCAAGTTAGAGTTTAGGCCTAAATCCCTGTTTAGGGATCACATCTCTCTTACCGTCCATTTACTTAAGTTTGGCTGAGGTAAAAATCTAATGAAGATGATATGTTCATTTGTGTTGTCCTTTATAATACAACTCATACAGCGTTTGAGTCCTGGGTGCTGGTGCCCTCAATTTCAAGTATTAGAGGAATATACTGGCACACACAGATCTACATGTAAAGAGTATTTAGGGAAAAAGGAGCTAAAGATGTTTTACTAATAGTAGGGAGGAAATTCGTTGTGAATCGGTGTGAGGTTGTGCAGCACCTGCCGGCTGCGGGCAGAGCCCTCCCGCTCTGACTGCTGTGTCTGACTCTCTCCCTCCTCAGTTCTGCCAGCCCAGCGGCTGGCAGCTGGTCCCGCAGAGACTCCCGCCCTCCTTCTTCATGGCGGTTCTGACCAACATCAACTCTGAGCGGCACTACTGCCCCTGCTTCACCTTCTGGGAGGAGCTGGACAGCACACAGGTGAGGCAGCACGCAGGTGAGGCAGCATGCAGGTGAGGCAACACACAGGTGAGGCAGCACACAGGTGGGGCAACACACAGGTGAGGCAGCACGCAGGTGAGGCAACACACAGGTGGGGCAGCACACAGGTGAGGCAGCACACAGGTGAGGCAGCACGCAGGTGAGGCAACACACAGGTGGGGCAGCACACAGGTGAGGCAGCACACAGGTGAGGCAGCACGCAGGTGGGGCAACACACAGGTGGGGACAGCACGCAGGTGAGGCAGCACGCAGGTGGGGACAGCACGCAGGTGAGGCAGCACGCAGGTGAGGCAACACACAGGTGGGGCAGCACGCAGGTGGGGCAACACGCAGGTGAGGCAGCACGCAGGTGGGGCAACACGCAGGTGGGGCAATTTGTCCAGTGTAAAGAGAGAGGGATTCTTTGAAGGGAGACAGTTTATGACTTCAGTGTTCAGTTTGGTTTATGAAATGTTCTCACGTAATCTTCAGGGAGTTGGAGAGAATGTTTGAGTCCTCAGCAGCCCATTCACCTGCTTAGTGGTGAGCACATTGCTTCACATTCAAGTGCCAGTTTTGCAGTTTTGCTGAGAATTTTTTGACAATGTCTGTATATGCACACAGATAAGTTAGAACATGACACATGACCCACAGTAGACATGAGCAGGAGTTTGATGTAGATGTGTAAGTCAGAGAGATGTGTAGATGGTTTTGATTGATGTGGTGGAGCGAATTTCTCGCTGATGCTGTCCTGCTCCCCGCAGCCCCAGAAGAGCCTGTCCAGTGAAGCCGATGAGGATGACGAGTCTGGAATCATCGAGTCCCCCCAGCTCTTCGCCCCCAAGAGCCTGGTGCTGGTGTCCCGGCTGGACCACACCGACGTCTTCAGGGTGCAGCTCCCGCTCTCTTACACAGCAGTCACGTTCTGTGCTAGCAGTGCTCTACAGAGGTGTAGCATCAGTGCTCGGGTGTAGCAGTGCTCTACAGAGGTGTAGCATCAGTGCTCAAGTGTAGCAGTGCTCTACAGAGGTGTAGCATCAGTGCTCGAGTGTAGCAGCTCTCTACAGAGGTGTAGCATCAGTGCTCGGGTGTAGCAGTGCTCTACAGAGGTGTAGCATCAGTGCTCGGGTGTAGCATCAGTGCTCGGGTGTAGCAGTGCTCTACAGAGGTGTAGCATCAGTGCTCGAGTGTAGCAGCTCTCTACAGAGGTGTAGCATCAGTGCTCGGGTGTAGCATCAGTGCTCGGGTGTAGCAGTGTTCCACAGTAATATACCCAGCTGTGCTGGGTTCCTTGCTCCTGAGAAAGGTGCTGCTCACGGCAGTAGCATACTGCAGTGGTCCCTGTGGCCTGGCTCTGAGTACTGAACATGTGCATGACCGCCTGTTTCCTGTGTGCAGAACTGTCTGGGGCTGATCTACACTGTGCACATCGATGGGCTGAACTTTCCCATGGAGACCCTGATCGGAAACCTCCTGTCCTGCATCATTCCCACGGCGGGAGGGTCCCAGGTGAGAGGAGAGTGTGTGTAACCTGCCGCTGCTCCACATGACTGCACATGCATATGAAGAAGTGTATTTCCAGTCAGAGCTGTGGGGAATTTTAGGCTGCTTCACTCCTGCCTTCACTCGCAGTGTTTCTGTCTGCTGTCAGTCTATGCTGCTGGTTTGGCTGCAGGCCTGTGGAGCCCTCATTCACTGCGGGACCAAAGCCAGGCGGCTGTCAAACCTTTAAATAATGGCACATGTTTGGGAATGAGGAGAGGGCGAGGAATCCTTAAAAATCAGACTTTACGGGAACAGTACTATATAGGGAAATAACTGCTTTCTGTTTGTTTAGCTGTTTTTTTGTTGATTGTAATTGTGCTTCTTATCATTTTGAAACTGAATTGTGGGAAATGCTTGTGGACAGTTTCCAATAAGATTAAGCTGTTAACTTGCACAGTGTGTTACAGCAACAGTCAGTGGTAACCGAGTCGTTTCTGTGTGGTACACTGTGCTGCTTCTGCACGCTGAGCAGTGAAGATATCCCACAGTCCTCTGCTTCTGTCATTTCTTTCATGCCCCAGCTGACAAATTCGACTGCATTCACAGCTCAGTATTCTGAATTTAAACGCCCTCCAAAAAATGAAGAAGCATAGCAGTGAGTTAGAATGTTCCTTTGACTCGTGTTACACTTATCCACAGTGGTCATTGCTCCTGTGAAGTATCACATATGTTTTATTCTAAGAGTACATTTGTAATAATTTTCAGTGACTGAACTCTTAACACACATTATTGCCATTCAGTTACCTGTGGACCTATGGATAGCTTTCTGCATTGAGTCCAGTCAGGTCCAGACAAGTTTGTTTAGTAAAATCCCCCGATTTCCATTTTCACTCTCAGAAATGTGCACCAAATGCTTGTGCATTCTCCCTCACAAATGAAGATAAGGACAATTTCACAAATAACCCTAAGACATGATAATCTCTTGGAAACAATAGCAGCAGTTGTGTTCGCGTCTGTTTCACCAGAGAGTGTTTATACTGGCCAACCAAACGCTTCCACAAAGAAAGCTTTTGATAAGCTTTACAAAGTACCAACTCTTTATTTTCCCTTATTTACCTTTTAAAATAAACACTGGTGTAATTGCTTGGATAATAATATCCTTTGCTTGCAGGTCAGCTCAGCTTTACCTAGAGGCGTGGGCAGATGGTCTGCATGTATCATCCACTAGCACATGCTAAGGGTAGCAGCCTGGGGAGAGCTGCACTCAGCTTCCAGGAGGCTGTAATGGCATTGCTAATGGAGTTGATCGCTGTACATTTCCCCTAAAAACATTATGACCATTTATGTTTTCAAATTACCCTGAGGGATGTCCTCCACTGACCCGGGGATCCCGGGTCTGACGCCCCCTGCAGCAGACAGGAACACTGAAACTGGAGCACTGACCCCAGCACTGTGATGCATTGAGGACTCTGAGCACTGGGTTTGCTGCCTCTGAGTGTTCATCCTGTGTGTTACAGATGTGTGACTCCGGTGTATGTAGTTTTAACTTGGTTCCTCAGAATCTTACCTGTGACTGGCTCCTTGGCTGCTTCCAGGTAATCTGTCTTTTAGCAGCTTCTACCAATCAGTCCATTTTGATTTTGGTTTAGATCTAGGTTGTTTTCTTTTCTTTTGTATTTTAATCATCTGAAATCATAGTGATTCATACTGTAGAGCTCAGTCAGTCATTTCCGCTCTTCTTTGTTGAACTTGTGGCCATCGCAGAGCTTCAGTGAACCTGTAAATCATTTTTTGTACTTTTGATCACTTTTTAATTTGCCTTTTTTGTCTCTGTGTATATATTTGGCTCTGTGTAAATACTGTGGATAATGTTGATGTGGAGCATTTTTTGTTTTGCTTTACCTGGTTGATCTAACAGGAAGTGCTGTAATTTCTGCCCTGGGATTGGCTCTCTGTAAAGGGATTATGAAAGCTGTACCTTCTGGCATTCGCACACAGCTGCTGATGGAGGAATGAGTGGCAGCTGGAGTGTGAGCTCTGTGGCTAATGGATAGCAGAGAGCGGATATTAGCGGATAGTAGTTAGCGACTAGCGGAGAGTGGAGAGCGGATATTAGCTAGCAGTTAGCGAGGCGAGCATATGGGCTGTGGGGCGGGGGGAAGGAGGGGGCTGTCAGCAGTGCAACAGATGGCTGCTCAGCACTCAGGACAGCACTGCTGTGTCCACCGTCCGCTCATACAGGCGCTTCTTAGCCAGCGAAATCCGGACGATGCGCGCGGTCGCTGGCTTCTCTGCGGGGAGTTTGTCAGCAGGCCGGGAAGCGCAGACAGGAACAGGATTCAGCTGCAGTACGCTGCCTTATGGCCTTAATGTGAGGCTTTAACCTGAGGCCCAAATCTGAGGCCTAAACCTTGGCAATATTCATTCTTGCATGCTTACTTTCAGCATACACCTTAGACTCTAAGGCTATAGGCTCTAAGGCTTAAAGCCTATAGACTGTAGAGAGAGAGGCTCTGTGCGTGTGTGTGTGTGTGTGTGTGTGTGTGTGTGTGTTTGTGTGTGTGTGTACAGTGTCTGGCCTCAGGCCCACACATATGTTGGAGAACAGTGTGTAACCTGCACTGTGTGGGATACAGAACACAAAGCATAGCTTTAGTCATGTTTAAACCGTTTCTACGTCAGAAGGTAAATGTGTCTTGTCTCTGTATACATTAAGCGGGTTTGTAGAGTAAGATGGTAGTCATTAGGAATGCAGAGAAGCCAGCTGAGTCTGTGCTGTCATGAACCTCAAGTCTTTAAGAGTTACTGCTGGTGTTCGTGTAAGTGAGCAGGCTGAATCTTAAAGGGCCAGTCCCTCGTTCTGCAGCTGCCCCCCCCCCATGTGCACAGGCTTCCCCACACTGAGGAGAAGCTCCCAGTAACAGCACTTGACTCACTGACTCACTTTTCAAGAAGCAAAATCTGTGATTGACAGTATTGTCTCCGTCCACCATACTGCAGAATTCTCAGCCCACGACATGTAATAGCAGACAGATTCAGGGGATGGATGGCCTTAGCTGAACTGAAAGCAGGGAGGAATAAGGATACGGCTGACAGACGCAGCACCACTATGAACACCCTCTATATTCTCCTATATCTATATTCTCCTATTTTTACTCTCTTCTTTATGCTTTCCACCCAGTTGTCCTACAGCAAGCCTGCCTCTCCACATGCATGCATAAGATCGCGGAAGAAACAGAGTATTGCAAAGCTTTGATATGCTTGACCATGGCTGTTTTTGAAACTACAAGTCCCACAGTGCAACACAGCACAGTAGATCCTGATTGGAGGATAGGACTATTTCTGCTGATGTCATCTGAGTGATTCGTAGGTGCCTCAAAACCTCTAGAGAGTGCCTCAGCGACCCTCAGAAGACTCTGGCCAATGAAATGCACCATGTCCAGGGGTTATGGAGCCAATCATGGTCCACCACTAAGGACCCAGCGATAATCAGTGAGAAACAGAGCTCAGACTCAGACCCAGCTGTGTGCTGTAGGCCTGCAAGAAGCAATTGACATACCTGGCCTGGCCTCTTCGAGCCACGTCTGTTTTACACGGACATGTAGACTCTCAGGGAACAGCTGCTTCTTTGGCCTCTCTGTAGAGATGATGTTTTTGTGCATGCCATTGTGTATTGTGGGTGTGTGTTTTGGGTGTGTGTTTTGGGTGTGTGTGGTGGGTGTGTGTTTTGGGTGTGTTGTGGGTGTGTGTGTTTTTGGTGTGTGTTGTGGGTGTGTTTTGGGTGTGTGTGGTGGGTGTGTGTTTTGGGTGTGTTGTGGGTGTGTGTGTTTTTGGTGTGTGTTGTGGGTGTGTGTGTTTTGGGTGTGTGTTGTGGGTGTGTGTGTTTTGGGTGTGTGTGGTGGGTGTGTGTTGTGGGTGTGTGTTGTGGGTGTGTGTGTTTTGGGTGTGTGTTGTGGGTGTGTGTTTTGGGTGTGTGTTGTGGGTGTGTGTGTTTTGGGTGTGTGTGTGTTGGGTGTGTGTTGTGGGTGTGTGTTTTATGTGTGTGTGGTGGGTGTGTGTTTTGGGTGTGTGTTTTGGGTGTGTGTTTTGGGTGTGTGTTGTGGGTGTGTGTTGTGGGTGTGTGTTTTGGGTGTGTGTTGTGGGTGGGTGCCGTTGTCCACCTCTAACCTGTGTGCTCTCCTGTGGTGTCTCTGTCTCTTGCTAACTTAGCCCAGCCCGGAGGATATGGAGGAAAGTGTGGTACGCCCGACTTTATTCTCCCTTTTTATCTCTGTCAGACAGTCTCCTCTCCTCTCCATCCTCTCTTCCCCTCCTCCAATCATGACAGCTCTCTCCACCTGCAATGGCATGATTACACTAATCTGAACCAGCCACTAATCACTGATTAAAAACTCATCATTAATAGCAAAAAGCCTTGGGGGTCCAACCCCAGAGTGGTCTTCAGAGCAGAACCCTGTGTCTGATTCTGAATGTAGGCTCTCCATCACTATAAAGGATCCTCTGCAGGAGCAGTCGGGTGGGATTTGATGCAGGCTTGGGCTGAGTGTGAAGCTGCTGCTGGTTTGGGCTTTGTGTGATGCTCGGTCCTGGGGCTCAGGCTGTGTGGCGCTGTGGCTGAATGTTCATCCAGTGATTTTAACAATGTCTCTGTTCACATCGGCTTTTCCTTCCTGCTGCAGGTTACGGCTGTGCTGTTGTTTTTCATACTGCGTTCCCTGGCCTTGCATTTGCCAGCACAATGCACGAAAGAGCGCTGAGCTGTGACCCGGTGTGCCTCTGTCCTGTGCGCCTCTCCAGAGCTCAGCCATTTGAACAAGGGCCCCATGTGCGTCTGCTGGCCCTTCTTCAACTGAAAGAGTCCTGCGCTGCTGGCCGCACATGTGATTGTGTTTTTAATGCTTATCTCAATGCAGCTCATGCCTTTTTACTGCGGTGGAACACGTCCTGCTGTTTGATATGGTGAAAATGCTGTGTAATGCTGTGTAATACTTTGTAATGCTCTGTAACGCTGTGTAATGCTCTGTAATGCTGTGTAATGCTCCGTAATGCTGTGTTATGCTGTGAGACGTGGCTTGTATGAGAGAAGAGCAGAAAGCAGAAAAATTGCAAGCTTATGGGGTACATTTTGAACAGACGCTACCTGAATAACCTTTTCATTCCCTCATCAAACACACAAAACAGATCTAAGACCTAAATAATCTAATGCTAATTAAAGCTGCTTAAGAAATTCATTAAACCTTTATCATGATGGTGTGGGTGTTTTTGATCTTCTAGCAAGATGCATAGTGATTGCATATTTTAATTTTCCCTTGATTTCAGTCACTGGTGTCTTACTATTTCCTAACTTCTGCATGGACTAACGTTAACATGGCTGTGTCAGTAGCACTTGCCTTTGCCTGTGAAGGCAGGTGGGGTGCAGGGGGTGAGGGGCTCACAGGCCCGCAGAAGGACGGCAGGTGCAGTGGCATTAGGGCGGGGTGCTGAGCCCCCTGCTCCGCTGCTCCGCTGCACTCAGCGTGGCTCTCTGAAGCCCTTCACTCCTCCCTCTGCAGAGGACCATAACGCTGGGAGCGGGAGACCGGCAGGTGATCCAGACGCCCATCAACGACTCGCTCCCTGTCAGCGGCAGCAGCGTGGCCCTGCTCTTCAGGCAGCTGGGTACGCACTGTGGGGTGTTACTGTACGCACTGCGGGGGGTTACTGTGTGCACTGCGGGGGGTTACTGTACGCACTGCGGGGGGTTACTGTACGCACTGCGGGGGGTTACTGTACGCACTGCGGGGGGTTACTGTGTGCACTGTGGGGGGTTACTGTGTGTACTGCAGTGGGTTATTGTACATATCCAAAAAAATCCTGCTTACAGAATTTTTTTATAAATAAATATTAATAACAACAATTAATAACAAATTATAAGAATTAATAACAACAATAGGTGGGGTCTGGCTTGCTCTTGGGTGGTCTCTGTTTCTCTGATCTGACGGGGTAATACTGTCATCAGCAGCACAGAGTCTCCTGTCCTATGGCCTGTGTGCCGGTGACCTGCAGTAACCCCGCCTCTCTGACCTGCAGTGACCCCGCCTCTCTGACATCCCTCCCCTGCAGGAATCAGTAATGTCCTGTACCTGTTCTGCGCTGCCCTGACGGAGCACAAGATCCTCTTCCTGTCTGCCAGCTACCACCGCCTGACCGACGCCTGCCGGGCCCTGCTGGCCGTCATGTTCCCGCTCAAATACAGGTGGGGTGTGGTGATCACACAGCAGACCGTGCGGGTCTGTGAGCGTTTCCGCTCCCCCTGGCAGCATTATTCCTCTGTCAGCCCTGCCCGCGAGTAGTAGCCGCAGTTTGCTGAGGGCCCTGGGAATGTTTCTCCATCAGGGGGCGCTGTGCATGTGCAGGCTCCCGGGGCTACTCCTCAGTCAGATGAGACAGTCTGGAGTAGGTGTGCTTGCTTTAGCAAAGACTTTGATGTCAGTATTGGCGCTGATGCCACTGATGAATTCTGAGCAGTAGATTTAAAACAGGGGGAGCCATACAGTCATAATGGAAACAAGAACTTTCTGTCCTCGAGAAACAAGCATTTTGGTTTAATTGTAAAGTAGGTGTTTGGATAGAACTTCACACAAAAACACACTGTCTTTCCCTGTCTATGCCTTTCTCTCTGCCTTTTGCTGTCACTCAAGCTCTTTTTCTCTTTCTAATTCTCTCTCTCCTTCCTCTCTCTCTCTCTCTCTCTCTCTCTCTCTCTCTCCCTCCGTTTCTCTCTCTCTGTTTCTCTCTTTCTCCCTCTCTCTCTCTGTCCCTCACTCCTCTGTATTCTCTCTCTCCCCCTGCTCTTTCCTGCTCCCTCACTCTCTCTCTCTGTTCCTCTCTCAGTTTCACCTACATCCCCATCCTGCCAGGGAAGCTGCTGGAGGTGCTGAGTACCCCCACTCCCTTCATCATCGGGGTGAACTCCTCCTTCCGCTCAGAGACGCAGGAGCTGGTCAGTGTCCGCCGCCGTGCTGACGCACACACCTTCCCATGGAGACAGCACCCATAATGCACAGAGCCGCATCAGTGGCAGGGAAAGCCGGAGCTACATGCTGTGTATTAGGCATGTCATTTCCACCCCAGTGGTGCTTGTGATTGATGGGGGTTCTGCCCTGGCTGCAGCTGGTAGCTGTGGATTCTTTACCTGCAGTCCTGCTTTGGAGTCTCTCTGTTCTGCCAGCATGAGACTGCACATACCTCTGTTATGGTGTGTGTGTGTGACATGCTTTAGCCGCTGTGTGGTTATGATCATTGTAGTCCCCATACAGGGTCCTGTATGTCATCATGGCTTTATTCTTGCACAGGAAGGCATATGGATTATGAAACGTTAATGAGACGTTAATGAAAGCTGACTTTCAGACCATTGCACGTAGAGTTTGGAACAGTGAGCAGGCTGTTCTACATGTCATGCCTGGAGATACAGTAATATAGACATTTACGGTCAGAGGTCAGTCTCTTGCCAATGTCACCTGCTGTACTGTATGTTCGGGTACAGTTAGGCCTGGTCAGTAATGAATGGCTGGTGACAGGAAAATGACTACATCTGAGGGCTGTACAAAGAAAGTGCACTCTGCTTGTACAAATTGCTATCATGAGTCTGTTGTTTATAATGATCAAAGTCACAGGGATGACCCAGCTCAAAGGCATAGGAAATGTTACATTTCGGTGAATGAGGGTGAGGTAATCAGAGACTGCCGTGAGGTCATGTGACTGCTGTGCTGCTCCTCCTCAGACGTATAGCACGCCTGTCTACTGTCATTTACACAGACCGGGCCTGTGCTGCCTGCAAGCACTCAACCTGTGTGTGTGTGTGCGCGCGTGTGTGTGCGCGTGTACCTGTCCTCCACAGTTGGACGTGATCATCGCTGACCTGGATGGAGGCACTGTGACAATCCCTGAGTGTGTCCATGTGTCCCTGCTGCCCGACCCCCTGCTGCAGCAGACCCAAACTGCCCTCTCCATGGTAACCGCCTGGCACACCACTGCACACACCTGTCTCTGCTGTCTCTGCACACACCTGTCTCTGCGCCAGGCAGCAGACCCAGCTATGCCTTCAGCTCAGTCTCTCCTGGAAGCAGCCAGCCGTATAACTGCTAGCATGGCCTGTGGTCTGTGGTGTCCATGTGACTTACAAACTCTACCAGGAGGAAACACTCCCGCTTTGTATTTCTGCCATTATCTATCCAAGTGTGTTCATATCTGCTGAGCGTTACAGACTTCCTTTAAAAACAGTCACTGCACCAGCTTTTGATTTATAGCCCTCGGGATGTCCTTCCCTTTACTGTAAGTCTGCATATTTGCTGCGTTCCGATGAATGTTTTTTTAATCATAATATTTGTCAAGAGGTCATTTTGTCAGGAGTAAGTGTTTGTTTAGTAAATGATTGCAATTTATTGGCTGAGGGCAATCATTCATTCTTGGCTAACGGGGTATCGGGTAATTTTCCACTTGATGCCGTGATGATCTTGTGTTAACGAGTGAAACCTTTCCAGGGTGATCTGATGTTTGGGGGTCATTTTCGAGGAATACCGACTCACACAGATATGCATGCAACCAGAGAGGTCTCTGCAGTGGGCAGTTAGGTCTGAATGATGTCCTCAAGTGAAGTAGAGCTAAAGATGATGGGGGCATGAGGAGACAGGGACAGAGAGGAAAACTACACAGTCTTAGTATCTCAGAAAGGCAGTGGCATTGAACATTTTCAGCCAAAACACGACATGTTTGTGTTTGGATAAGATGACTATTTATCAGACTGTACATTTTATGAATTATGTGAACCCGGACATGAACCCTGCCAGGAGTTATTTGGGAACAGAGATAGGGAGAGCCTCCCTGTGCCTTTGCTGTAAGAGGCAGCAGCTGCCGTCTGAGACAGACCAAACGCAGCATTTCAGCCACCCCGTAAGTGCCTCGCGGTTCCCTCAGGGTCCAGGCTGGGACAGGACGAGCCAGTTTCATTATAAAGAGAACGTGAGAACATTAAGAACATGAAACTGGAGATTCTGTTTACATGTAACCATCTCTGCTTTGAATCTGATCAAGAGGCTGCTTCCTTTCTCTGTGGTGCCGGTGACTTTGTTCTTGTTTTATTATTTTTGTTATCTCCACAGAAACAGAAGCCTCAGTAAATGAATGCCGTCATGTTGGGGTTTTATTCTGAGGGGGTTCAACAGCAGAAGAATAGGAGCAGAAACTGACCGCGTCCTGATCCCCTTCAGAATGACGCCAGTCGTCTGCTGCCAGCCGTAACCTGCTGTACTTTTCCGTATAGTTTCAGAGGGGAGCGAGCGGACGGGTTTAAAATAGAGCCTGTCCCCATTAGACCACAGCCCCGGCGTGTGTAAATGTTTGAAGGAGGACTTTACGAGAAGAGCAGGGCCATTTCTGTCCCTGTCAGGCACGCATAAGCAGACGTTTGTAGAGGGGTCGTTTCTGTGCGCCTTATTTTTAACGCCTTCTCAAACAGCTCCTGGTTCCTGTTCCCGGAGCTGTCTGCCCGCGGGCCGTGTGTCTTCAGGCTCTGGCTGAACCCTGAGTGAGGTCACTGCAGGGCCACTGACACCCAGGCCTCTGCACAGACCTGCAGGAGCCACAGCTACACAGAGCAGCTTACGCAAAGCGCCTCTTTATTGCTTTCTCAGAGCCCAGAAGATAACTGCTGGAGGGGGGGGGCTGATAGGAGTCCTTTTATAAGACGCTCGGCAGGTTTGGCTAATTGCCTGGAAAGAGGTTTTGAGTTGGTCTGAGATGGTGCAGATTGTGGAGGGACACCAGGGCTGCTTACTGGCCTCACTGTGTTATTGCTGAGTGATGAGCTGCATCTCATCCAAATTTATTCAGCCATCCCCGTACTGCCTCTCAGCTCAAAACTCAGACAAGCACGTTTGCCACTCTGTCACCTATCAGCCACAGCACCTTTCAGAAGTGTACACTTCATGCATAGTGTTGATTTGTCCTTCCTGTTTGCCAGGTGGGATGCCTGGTATCCATGTTGACTGATGACTGATGTTCTGCTGTTTGCAGGTGTTGGATCCGGAGCTGGACGTGGCTGACCAAGCCTTCCCCCCTGCATCCACCCAGCCCTCCACCTTGAAGATCCAGGTAGCCCTTAACTTCTGTCCACACTCCTCCTTGCTTTTCACCTTTGTGTGGTATGCAAAAATGTAGTAATTCCAAGATGCACTGTGCACTTCAGGAGGTTACTG
This sequence comes from Megalops cyprinoides, assembly GCF_013368585.1. Lineage (NCBI taxonomy): Eukaryota > Metazoa > Chordata > Actinopteri > Elopiformes > Megalopidae > Megalops > Megalops cyprinoides. Next base: position 1,169,736 of record NC_050607.1, on the reverse strand, counting down.
CTCTGGGTTCTGACCTGACTGCCCCCTGTGTGTGTGCCGTCTGTGAACTGACTGACTGTCGTGTGTGTGTGTGTGTGTGTGTGCGCCGTGTGTGTGTGTGTGTGTGTGTTGTGTGTGTGTTGTGTGTGTTGTGTGTTTTCAGGATAAGGAGATCCGCGCTGTGTTCCTCTGGCTGTTCGCTCAGCTCCTCCAGGGCTACCGCTGGTGCCTGCATATCATTCGCATCCACCCCGAGCCAGTGATCCGCTTCCACAAGGTACCGGAGCACCCGCTGCCCTGCTCTCACACACACACACACACACTCCCCCTGCTCTCTCACACACACCCCCTGCTCTCACACACACACACTCCCCCTGCTCTCACACACACTCCCCCTGCTCTCTCACACACACACTCCCCCTGCTCTCTCACACACACACCCCCTGCTCTCACACACACTCCCCCTGCTCTCTCACACACACCCCCTGCTCTCACACACACACACTCCCCCTGCTCTCACACACACACTCCCCCTGCTCTCTCACACACACACCCCCTGCTCTCACACACACTCCCCCTGCTCTCTCACACACACACTCCCCCTGCCCTCACACACACACACCCCCTGCTCTCACACACACACACACTCCCCCTGCTCTCACACACACACACACCCCCTGCTCTCACACACACACACACTCCCCCTGCTCTCTCACACACACACTCCCCCTGCTCTCTCACACACACCCCCTGCTCTCACACACACACACTCCCCCTGCTCTCACACACACTCCCCCTGCTCTCTCACACACACACACTCCCCCTGCTCTCTCACACACACACACCCCCTGCCCTCACACACACTCCCCCTGCTCTCTCACACACACACTCCCCCTGCTCTCACACACACACACACTCCCCCTGCTCTCACACACACACACTCCCCCTGCCCTCACACACACACACCCCCTGCTCTCACACACACACACACTCCCCCTGCTCTCTCACACACACACACCCCCTGCCCTCACACACACACACCCCCTGCTCTCACACACACTCCCCCTGCTCTCTCACACACACCCCCTGCTCTCACACACACACACTCCCCCTGCTCTCACACACACTCCCCCTGCTCTCACACACACTCCCCCTGCTCTCTCACACACACACTCCCCCTGCTCTCACACACACTCCCCCTGCTCTCTCACACACACACTCCCCCTGCTCTCTCACACACACACTCCCCCTGCTCTCACACACACTCCCCCTGCCCTCACACACACACACCCCCTGCTCTCACACACACACACACTCCCCCTGCTCTCTCACACACACACTCCCCCTGCTCTCACACACACTCCCCTGTGTGGCTCTCACACACTGGTGTCAGTGAGAGTTCAGCACCTCTGCACGGGGTGAGGGAGTGATTTTATCTGGTTTGGTATGAACGGCTCGAGCGGTGCTGATGTTCAGCTCGGACGGGGTGAGGGAGTGATTTTATCTGGTTTGGTATGAACGGCTCGAGCGGTGCTGATGTTCAGCTCGGTGCAGCCAAAGCGGAGGGTTCCACGCGCTCCTCTCCTGTGCTGGCCGAGCAGGGGAAGCGTGTGGGGTGTCTGTGCTCCTGCAGAGAGAGGGAGGAGGGAGAGGCTGAGTTTACCGTATCGGACGCTGTGTTCCTCCAGGCTGCCTTCCTGGGCCAGCGGGCGCTCACCGAGGACGACTTCCTCACCAAGGTACTGGACGGCATGGCCTTCGCTGGCTTTGTGTCGGAGAGGGGGCCTCCCTACAGGCCGATCGACGTCTTCGACGAGGTGGGTGTAAGCGCAGCAGGGTGTGGCTGTAGGAGATGGTGTAGGATCTGTTTTTGATGAGCGGCGGTGCTGTGATACTGACACACCGCATGCGATTCGGCACATACACATCGACCCCCCTCTGTCTCTGCCCCCTCTTCCAGCTCGTGGCCAACCAGGTGAAGCGCATCCGCCTGGAAGAGGGAAACCCGCGCAAAGTGATGAACCACATCAAAGAGCTGGCGGAGCAGCTCTTCAAAAACGTACGTGCTCTTACCTGCCTGTCCCTGCCGCTCTCGGTGTAACCTCCCGCTATGCAGGGAGAGATGAATGTCAGCTGAAACCTCACACCGAGAGGTCTGTGTAAAACTCCTGGTGTCGTCAGTCTGTGTTTTCTTGCAGGCCAATAAAAGTCTGTGAGCCAGTGCGGGATGTGACTGGGAGGTTTGTTTATGGGTCTGTTACAGGGGTCACCCACGACTGGGAAAATGTCAAATGTGGATAGGATGTTGCTTTAATGGTGGTTTGGTTTGGCAGGCCGCACAGCTGTGTGTTTAAATGTGAAGCAGATGGCGCTGTTTTAGACTGTCAGTAGGTCTGTACATTGTAGGACTGAGGCCTGTGGATCCATGGGAGCCCCTGGTACAGACTGGGGGGCCACAGGGCCGAGGGCAGTCCTCTCTCCCAGCCTCACAGGGCTGCTCAGAAAGCAGTATCCACCTTGCCTGTGAGACAGACCATAATAGCAAGGATGCCTTTCTATCCCTCTCCCTCTCCCTCTCCCTCTCCCTCCCTCTCTCTCTCTCTCTCTCTCCCTCTCCCTCTCCCTCCCTCTCTCTCTCTGTCTCCCTCTCCCTCGCTCTCCCTCGCTCTCCCTCTCTCTCCCTCTCTCTCCCTCCCTCTCTCTCTCTGTCTCTCTCTGTCTCTCCCTCTCTCTCTCTCTCTCTCTCTCTCTGTCTCTCCCTCTCTCTCTCTCTCTCTCCCTCTCTCTCTCTCTCTCTCCCTCTCCCTCTCTCTCCCTCTCTCCCTCTCTCTCTCTGCTCCTCCTGTCCCCTGTTGGTTCTTTAGGCAGAGTGTTTATTTTCAGCCTTCTAGCCTTCAGTTTGTGGTGAGTGTAAAGGCCAGCAGAGCACACGGTGTTACAGGCGCTAAAGCTGCACCTTGGCAGAGAACAGCGTGTCACTGGTGTCAGGACTGCATGTCCAGCAAAGTGCAGCATGTCAGCAGTGTAATGCTGTGTCTCCTGCACACCAAACCATGGAGGGATTGCTGAGGCTGCACTGTGGAGTGTAACGGGTTATGATTATTAAGACTGCATCAGGGCAGACACTCGCTTGAGCATCATCTCCGATATATTGCTGTCCATTTGTAGGTTTGGCTTCTGTTCTGTTTGGGTTGATTTTTCCCCGTGGTTGATTGCTGTAAGCAGAACGTTTTTCCCCGTGGTTGATTGCTGTAAGCAGAACGTTTTTCCCCGTGGTTGATTGCTGTAAGCAGAACGTTTTTCCCCGTGGTTGATTGCTGTAAGCAGAACGTTTTTCCCCGTGGTTGATTGCTGTAAGCAGAACGTTTTTCCCCGTGGTTGATTCCTGTAAGCAGAACGTTTGCTGTTAGATGGGTTTGCTGTTGCAGACAGGCAACTCCCTCGTGGAGCTGCAAGGCTGCAGTGGCTTCTGGGATGGGGCCCGGGTGTCGAGGCGGGTGTGACGTGTCCTGTCTGTGTTTGTGGGCACAGGAGAATCCGTACCCTGCGGTGGCCATGCACAAGGTCCAGAGGCCCACGGAGGGCTCCCACCTGCGCATCCACCAGGCCTCCTTCCCACACCTGGACGAGGTGACGGTCCAGCTGTACATTGACCACGCCGCCACCAAGATGAAGACAGCGCCCCCTGCTGTCAGAGTGGAGATGAAGTGCATGGTGCCCTTAGGGCCGCCTCTGGGTGGGTACTGACTGATTGACTCTCGGGGTAGGAACCTTGTGGGTAGGTACAACTGGGGGCTTCTATGGATACAGCTATAACCAAAGCAGGTAAATGAAGTAAATAAGTGCAGTGTCTCGTCTTCAGCTTGACCGCCTTTCCGCCTCTGTGCAGCTCTTCTGTTGGTTAAGCCTTAATAATTTCTGGCTGCAGAATGAAAACAGTCACTGGTGGCTTTTGCAGGGGATGTGGTGGACAGGAACGGAAACGCCCTGGCCAACAGCGCCCGCAGGCTGGAGGTGGTCAGGAACTGCATCAACTACGTCTTCGAGAACAAGATGCTGGAAGCCAAGAAGGTGAGCCTGCAGCTCTGTGTTTGCTGGGTCTCTTCCCTGTAAACGAGCACAGACGGGGAATTCCAAGCTGACACACAGTCATGTCCCATCTGCTGCCACATCCCCAGGGTTTGGGGGAATCTGCAGAAATGATTGGAAACACCTGATAAAAATCCAGATGTGCTGATGGGGAAAGTTCCCTCAGTTTTAGTTTATGGGAATTTGCTCCACAGAGAGAAACGCGGGCACTTCCAGTGTATTTGCACTTTCACAGTCACTCTGATTATTCCCTCACACTTGGCTGTGTGAATATGAAACTGAAATTAGATTGCCGAACATGTCTGAATTTTAAAAAGTAATGAAAATGTGGATGTTATAATGTAGAGGCAGGCTGCATCTGCTGATCACGGTGGGTCACAGTGGAATCTGAGTCTGTTGGATCTGGATGTGTTGCCCGCGTGTGATCCTGTCCCCCTCTCCCCCTAGCTGCTGCCGGCGGTACTGCGGGCTCTGAAGGGCCGGGCGGCGCGGCAGTGCCTGACACAGGAGCTCAACCAGCACGTGCAGCAGAACCGGGCGGTGCTGGACGACCAGCAGTTCGACTACATCGTGCGCATGATGAACTGCACGCTGCAGGTGGGAAACGCACTCACACGCACCTCCCTTCACACGATCAGCGTCACGCTCGCCCTCATTGTTCCTCCTCCTCCCGCGTCTCTGCTCAGGACTGCTCTCACATGGATGAACATGGCATTGCAGCAGCTCTCCTCCCCCTGGTCACAGCCTTCTGCAGGGTACGTGTGCAGCACCTGCTCCAGACAAGAAAAAAGCACCTTTTCAAACTACAAATTACAACTTTTACATCTTCGATGGATACTCTTCTGTTCTCTTGTCACTCTGGATAAGAGCGTCTGCTATAAATGAATGCAGTGTAATGCAATATGAAATGTAAGTACATCCTTTCGCATGGTAACCAGGGCAGTACATGGGATTAATGTACTGCCATGCGTGGTTCACACTTGTCACGCTGCTGTTCTCCTTTGCTGCAGAAACTGGGAGCGGGGATCACCCAGTTTGCCTACAGCTGTGTGCAGGAGCACTCGGTCTGGGCCAACATGCAGTTCTGGGAGGCCATGT